>NW_011494794.1:2181076-2219375 GCF_000754665.1 Bison bison bison | reverse complement strand
CACTGGAAAAACCATAGCCTTGACTAGACGGACCTTTGTTGGCAAAGTAATGTCTCTGCTTTTGAATATGCTGTCTAGGTTGGTCATAACTTTCCTTCCAAGGAGTAAGCGTCTTTTAATTTCATGGGTGCAGTCACCATCTGCAGTGATTTTGGAGCCCAAAAAAATAAAGTCTGACACTGTTTCCCCATCTATTTCCCATGAAGTGATAGGACCAGATGCCATGATCTTCATTTTCTGAATGTTGAGCTTTAAGCCAACTTTGTCACTCTCCACTTTCAACTTTCATCAAGAGGCTTTTTAATTCCTCTTCACTTTCTGCCATAAGGGTGGTGTCATCTGCATATCTGAGGTTATTGATATTTCTCCCGGCAATCTTGATTCCAACTTGTGTTTCTTCCAGTCCAGCGTTTCTCATGATGTACCCTGCATATAAGTTAAACAAACAGGGTGACAATATACAGCTTTGACGTACTCCTTTTCCTATTTGGAACCAGTCTGTTGTTCCATGTCCAGTTCTAACTGTTGCTTCCTGACCTGCATACAAATTTCTCAAGAGGCACCTCCTCAGACAACCATTTTGCCTTTTTGCATTTCTTTTTCTTGGGGCTGGTCTTGATCACTGCTTCCTGTACAATGTCATGGACCTCCGTCCATAGTTCATCAGGCACTCTGTCTATCAGATCTCATCCCTTGAATCTATTCGTCACTTCCACTGTATAATTGTAAGGGATTTGATTTAGGTTGTACCTGAATTGTCTAGTGGTTTTCTCTACTTTCTTCAATTTATGTCTGAATTTGGCTATAAGGAGTTTATGATCTGAGCCACAGTCAGCTTCCAGTCTTGTTTTTGCTGACTGTATAGAGCTTCTCCATCTTTGGCGGCAAAGAATATAATCAGTCTGATTTCAGTGTTGACCATCTGGCAATGTCCACGTGTAGAGTCTTCTCTTGTGTTGTTGCAAGAGGGTGTTTGCTATGACCAGTGCATTCTCTCTTTGCCCTGCTTAATTTTGTACTTCAAGGCCAAACTTGCCTGTTACTCCAGTTATCTCTTGACTTCCTACTTTTGCATTCCAGTCCCTTATGATGAAAAGGACATCTTTCTTTGGTGTTATTTCTAGAAGTTCTTGTAGGTCATCATAGAACTGTTCAACTTCAGTTTCTTCTGCGTTAATGGTTGGGGCAAGACTTGGATTACTGTGATATTGAATGGTTTGCCTTGGAAATGAACAGAGACCATTCTGTCATTTTTTATATCGCACCCAAGAACTGCATTTTGGACTCTTTTGTTAACTATTAAGGCTACTCCACTTTTTCTAAGGGGTTCTTGCCCACAGTAGTAGATATAAGAGTTATCTGAATTAAACTTGCCCATTTCAGTCCATTTTAGTTCACTAGTTCCTAAAATGATGAGATGATTGGATGGCATCACTGACTCAATGGACATGAGTTTGAGCAAGCTCCGGGAGTTGGTGATGGACAGGAAGGCCTGGAGTGCTGCAGTCCATGGGGTCACAAAGAGTCAGACACGACTGAGCAACCGAACTGAATTGAAGTGACTGAGCACCCACACGTAGGATCTAATTAAATTTAGGCACCTGGGTCTTGAACTGAAGACTTTCATCTTTAGGGAAAGGAAGCGATTCTAAATACAACTGAACTTTTTTACCAGATATACAAATTTTATATTTATATATACAAAATTTGATGCATTTCCTCTCATGAAGACCCAAAAGAAGAGAGACAGCTTAGCTTATTACTTTGTATTAATTAATTCATTAAACCCTATGAAGTGCTTATTGCATGTCAGGGTCTGTGTAGGGTCTGGACTTAAAAAGTGTGACAAGAATTCTGTCTATTATAGATGAACAGTAGAGTGAGGATTTCAGAGAAAGAGAATTTTACCTGATAAGTTTATGGGAATGGGGACCCCAGCTGCTGAGCTTTAAGATTCATATGCATTTGTGCCTGTTTGGTTTATCCTAAGCTTCTTGGCTCACATGGTAAACAATCTGCCTGCAACCCAGGTTTGATCCCTGGGTCGGAAAGATCCCCAGAGAAGGGAATGGCTACCTACTCCAGTGTTCTTCCCTGGAGAATTCAGTGGACGGAGGAGCCTGGTGGGCTACAGTCCATAGTGTTGCAAAGAGTTGGGCACAACTGAGTGGCTAACATTGTATTATAGAAAAGACACCCCAGAAAAGCTCCATTTTGTCCTCATACTTGTTTTTTCCCTTGGCAAAACTCATTATTAATAGGAGGACATGAGATTATGATATATCTTATATGTCTCCTTACTCTTTAATGTGACTTTTCCAAATTCTTCAAAGTGGTAGGATATAGAAGGAGCATTCTTTAACCAGCAAGTAAGGCAACACTAGGAGACAGGACTTTGTCCTCAAAGAATACATGAGGTGGTTAAGGTATTTGGCAAAGATAATAAAGAGAAGATGAATTGAGAATAGGGGAAGGCACTGCAGGTATAAAAGTTCTCACTACTGGGGCACAGGAAGACACAGGTGGGTAAGGCAGAGGTTAGAGGTGAAGGAAGAGTGGCAGTAGTTGACTTAAATCTTGGGCACTGAGATCTTTTATGGATAGTGTGGAAACGTGAGTAGCTTTTCGTCATCTTTTCCCACTTTTTAAAAAATAATTTTGTTTATTTATTTTTGGCTGTGCTGGGTCTTTATTGCTGTGCAGGCTTTTCTCTTGTTGCGGAAAGCAGGGGCTGCTCTTGAGTTGTAGTGCCTGGGCTTCTCATTTAGCGGCGTCTCTGGTTGTGCAGCATGGGCTCTAGGGTGCCCAGGCTTCATTAGCTGCGGCCCGTGTACTCAGTAGTCGCAGCCCCCGAACTCTATGCACAGGCTCAGTAGTTGTGGTTCACGGTCTCAGTTCCCCTGCCACATGTGAGATCTTCCTGGGCCAGGGAATCAAACCAGTGTCTCCTGCATTGGCAGGTGGATACTTTACCATCAAGCCACCAGGGAACATCTTCTTTCACTTTTTAAACTTTCCTCAAGTCCTCCAAGTCCCTCTACCAATGACAGATGAAATTACATCTGAAGGTAAAGAAATAAGGGGCTGATTCTTACACATGAAAATCTTAAGGGATGATGTCTCAATATGTATGTTCAGTCAATGAGTCATGTCCAACTCTTTGCGACCCCGTGGACTGTAGCCTGCCAGGCTCCTCTGTCTATGGGATTCTCCAGGCAAGAATACTGGAGTGGGTTGCCATTTTCTCCTCCAGGGGATTGTCTTGACCCAGGGATTGAACTCACATCTTCTGTGTCTCCTGCATTGGCAGGAGGGTTCTTTATCATTGAGCTACCTCCAGGAACTGAAACAACTCATCTGGAAGGCTCTGATGATTGGTTATTTAGTTAGGGGATTGGAGTTACGTTCCCAACTTGCCTCTTACATGATCCAAAGTGAAGGTAGACGTAATGGTAGAAGTGTTTCTCCTGTATTTACACCTGCGGTTTAACGGATTTGTTGATCCAAAAGCTAATACTATTTTTATCTGATGGCTATGGCTCAGGGTGAGCAATAACACACTGATCATACCATTAATTCCAGATTTTAGATGAAAGAAAGAGAGAGAGAGAATCCTAAATGGCAGATTCAAAGGGAGAAGACCTGGAATTTGTGTGAGACGAATGAGACAGCTATGCATAGAGAAGGTAAGGGTGTGGGATGACTAATCGTACCTGAGCAAGAAACTCTCTTTTTGTGAATAAATGTATCAATATATACAGAAGGAAATTTACGGCAGTATCTTTTAAAACAGAAAATTATTGGAAATCACATAAATACCTCTCCATGAAAATAGTGTAAGCTTACATTGTAATTCTTAATGGATGCTATTTCATTTTATGCTTTTACATACATCTAATTTTTTTTTCCCCTTAGGATAAGTTCCTAGAAAGAGAATTTCTGTGTCAAGGATATATTAATTGATTCAATATACTCTGCAATCTGCATGCAAGAAAGGTTTTAAAACATTTAAATTAATTGTTTGAGTGATTAATGTTTTAAAAATTATACTCCCACCAGCAGAGTATGAAAGATCCTATTTCTTTACCTCTTGGATATTATCCTTTTATCCTCCACTCTAATAGATAAATATTACATTGTATTGTCTTTATAATTTTTATTTATTTGATTTTTAATGAGTCAGCTTTTAAAACATGAGTCATTTTTATTTCTTCTTTACTGGCTGCTTCTTCATGTCCTAAGGCAATTTGGGGGGTTACTTTTTTCTCTTTTTCATATTCATTTTAAGAACTATTTATGTATTCACCTCAAATATGTTGCAAATAGTTTTCCCAGTTTATGTTTGTATTTAATTATTATCTTTGTTGTTATATGGGATAATTTTACTTAATTTTTAGGTAATTACATTTATCAGTCTTTTCCTTTTGGCTTCTGCTTTTGGTGTCATGCCCAGAAAGACTTTCTCCACCATGATGTCATTCAAAAGAAAAATTTATATTCTCCTACTGTCAGTATGGCTTACTCTATTTATATATAATTTAAAAAATCTTGATTAAAAATTATAATGCCAAAAAGTAGAAATCTAGGTTTCCCCCAAGAAACCAATACCATTAATTGGGGCACCTTTTGATTATATTATAAACTTTTCCATATACTTTTGTTTCAGACTAGTCTGTCCTTATGATTGGCATCACCCTTACAAATATTGGATTTCCCTGGTGGCTCAGCCGGTAAAGCATCTACCTGCAATGTGGGAGGCCCAGGTTTGATCCCTAGATTGGGAAGATCCCCTAGAGAATGAAATAGCAACCCACTCCAGTACTCTTGCCTGGAAAATCCCATGGACAGAGGAGACTGGCAGGCTACAGTCCAGAGGGTCACAAAGAGTCGAACATGACTGAGCGACTTCACTTTCACTTTCCAAATATTATAGTTCTAAATTACATTAATATTTGACACCTACTCTGTCACTCCATTACCCATTTTTATATGTTTCTACTGTACTTTTTGGGCTTCTCAGATAGCTCAGTGGTGAAGAATTGACTTGCCAATGTAGGAGAGGAGGGTTCGATCCTTGGGTCGGGAAGATGGCCTGGAGGAGAAAAATGGCTACCCGCTCCAGTATTCTTGCCTGGAGAATACCATGAACAAAGGAGCCTGGTGGGCTGCATACCAGGGGGTATCAAAGAGTCACACATGACTGAGCACACAGACCCACACACTGTATTTTTTATTTATCCAATTATAGAAGGAGACTAAAGTGCTCAGAAAAGCTCCAACAAAACAGTAAAAATTTCTTAGTGTTAAAGAATTGACTTTTATAAGGAGAAACAGGAGTATTAAAGATTTTTTGGATGATTCCAAAGAGGATAAAGATTATCTAGTAGAGGAATCCAATTCTGATTCAACTTCAGATTCTCTAGACTCTGTTGATCCAGTTAATCCTATAACAACTGCCAGTTCAACAGATTTGGAAAGCAATTTGATAGCCTCCATCAAGATGGCTTGTAATACCCAGGACCAAAATAACAACTGGCTGGCCAGACATTCAATTAAATAAGGTAACATTCATACAAATGATGCATACTTGGCCATAAAGTGCTTAAAATGTGTATTTCATGACCAACGAATGATAATGAGCTATTTCCGTCTAAAAAGCAGTAACCAAGTGGTCCCTAACTGTAAGAATGCTTAGGCTTGCACTTTGAGGAAGTACCATTGATACCCTTACTATTTTTTCAGTGTGAAACTTAGGTGAAAATAGGAGAAATGGACTTTTAAATAAATTTCTGAGACTTGGGCTTCACCAGGAGCCTAGAGAACTAAAGACACCTATTCCATCCTGATCCACAAAGTTGAGTGTATTTATTGCTTCCTGAGTCCACATTTTTATAATCCTATCAGTAAAAAATTCCCAATATAGATAATAAAGCATAATTTTAAAGTTATGAAATGCTAATCTTATGACAGTCAATATAAAAAGAATCAATAAGATAGATTCTTCCAAAATCTAACAGAGATTAACAGATTTAATTTAGACAAGAGCTGGAAGCCTCCTTACGATAGTTCTAATTAGATGATTATTCAGCTTCTATTTGAGTATTTTCAGTTAGTACATTCACACTTTTCTAAGGCAGCTCATTCTGCTCCTTATTTATTATTATTATTGTCTT
Source organism: Bison bison bison (assembly GCF_000754665.1). Taxonomy (NCBI): domain Eukaryota; kingdom Metazoa; phylum Chordata; class Mammalia; order Artiodactyla; family Bovidae; genus Bison; species Bison bison. The sequence goes on along the minus strand of NW_011494794.1, from coordinate 2,213,202 downwards.
AGATTGTTTAGCTGTGTTGTTATTGTTGCTGTTGTTGTCTGCTCTGTGAGCTCGCAAGATCTTAGTTGCTCCTCACCCAGGGATTGAATTTGGACCACTAGGGAATTCTTGTCGGCTCCTTGTTTTTATTAAGTCAAAATATCTCTATGACTTCTGTGGTTCTGTCCTCTGGACCTGACAGGACACACCTACCCTCTATGTGACAATTAGCTCTTTAAATGTTTGAAGAGATCAAGTGCCTACAGGATCCCCAAGCTGCCCATTCCTATTCCTGCAACTGGTTCTCCCAAGATGCTATTCTCAAAACTTTCTTGGTTCCCTCTCTGGTCTATCAGAACCTGGGGCTCCGAATCAAAAGCAGATTCTGAGTCAGATTCAATCAGTATAGAGTCTACTGAGAGGAATCATTTGAAAAATCAGATATATTTGTTTTGTATTTCCAGTGTCTAGCACAGAGCCCAACTGGTACAAGGTAGGTGTTTTTGAATATTTGAAGACACAAATAAATGAATGAGACACTTGATCCTTTTTATGACCATTGTAACAATTTTACTGAATAGGTTGTGTTTTCTTTGTTCAGTTGCCAAGTCATGTCAGATTCTTTGCGACCCCATGGACTGCAGCACGCCAGGCCTCCCTGTCCCTCACCATCTCCTGGAGTTTGCCCAAGTTCATGTCTGTTGCATCAGTGATACCGTCCAACCGTCTTATCATCTGTCATCCCCTTTTCCTCCTACCCTCAATCTTTCCCAGCATCTGGGTCTTTTTTAATGAGTTAGCTCTTCATATCAGGTGGCCAAAGTATTGGAGCTTCATCTTCAGTATCAGTCCTTCCAATGAGTATTCAGGGTTGATTTCCTTTAAGATTGACTCATTCTGTTGTTCTTGAGGTTGTGTTTTCTTACCAGTACAAAATTCTTGGGCGCATATTCCCCTGTTCCTTGAAGTGTGTGGGAAAAATCATCCTAGGGCAGGTTTAATAAATTTTAAGCTTAAATTTTGCTTAGGTGCTTTGAGTGCTATATACATTTTATTTTATTGTATTTAATAGCTCTAGGATGTAGAACAGAGGTTTGGTTTGTGGCAGCTCTCTGGATCTCATGAAGGCACATTACGTGTGGAAAGTTCCTGTGATGTCCCAGGGCACAGACATCAGTCTTTTTGAAGGAGCTGGTGTGTGAGGACCGGCCTCTCTGTTTAATGCCCAGCCATTTGTTCCTCAGCTGCAGGTTGCTTTGTTAGTGTTTCTGCCTTTGCCAGAGGCATTTTGGTTGAACCTGGCATCTGGTAGTGTACTTTCTCCCAAACTGAAAGCTAATTTAGGCTTTGTAGCGTATGAAGTCCTGATAGCTCTCTTCCTCTACTGATTTTATTTTTGCCCCAAATTGTCGCTGTAATGAAGACATTTTTAAACTTTCCCCCCCTCAAATTATTTACTTTTCCTTAGTGATTCCTCCCCCCCACACCGAAATCTGACCTTGTACATCTGTGCTTGAGTTTTATTAGGAATATTTCTATTAATATTCCGTAACTCCTCTAAGTCTCCTCTACTATCCTCCCCACTTCTTACTTCAACTTCTTGGTCTAATTTTTGTATAAACTTTCCTTTGTCCATAACTGAGAATTGAATCTCTGTCTTGCACTCTCTCATAGCTACCCACACAGCATACTATGGGTTATACCAGGGTGGGGTGGATCACTTCCCTAGGAAATAAAGAAGCATTAGCTGTAATATAAAGGAACAACTGATGGCCTCGCATTTCTATAGCAAGAAGTTTAGGGGTAATAATCTGGTTGAAAGCACTGGAGGAAGGGTGTGGCTAGAAGATTGTGTTGAAACTGTGTTTGAATATAAACCACATTTTCTACAATAAATATTATATCTTTGTTGAGGGGAAGAGGTGATAAAGACTGTGGCAACTAAAGCAACTTTAACTAATCCACCACTCTGTGTCTTCGTTCCAGATAGTAAATGATCTACGAGAGCACCCTCTTGAGTACTTGGTATCTCCCTTCATTTTCTTCCTTCTCCAGGATCTGCTTCCCCTTGTTTTGTGACAAGGTTAGGGTGGGCAAAGACAGCCCAACAGTAGAAATGAGAACACAGGAATCTAGCTTTTGCCTTGGCTCTGGATTTGCACAAGTCAAGCCTGTCTTCCCCGATTCCCTCAGTTTAGCTTCCCACCCTCTCGCGCCTTCTGGAGTACTCCTGGCATGTGGAGTGGTGAGAGGAAAGACACATTAGCTCAAGAGTCGATCCCTGTGTTGGGATTCAGACTGTGGCCCCTATCAGTATGAGGACATGGGCCATTTATTTAGGGTCTCTGGGCCTCATCTGGGAAATGGGATTAAAAAAAAACCACAGCTACTTTTTAATTTTATTGGTGAATGGGAAGATTGAACCAGATATTCTGTGCTAAAGTTCTCTTTGTATTAGAACATGTTAAACAAATACTATTCTTTCTCTTCCTACAAGGAAACAATGAAAATGATATAATGATCTTATATAAAAAGCTTTCACTTTTTGAAAGTGAAAGAAATGCTCCACTTTCTGACTCTATGATTCAGTTCCATTCAATACATTCTTTAATTGGATCAGTGCAGTTAATCGAAGGGTAGTTGGTATATGGAGGGGGGATCTAGATTTACTGATGGTGGTTCCTTAGCACAAACTTAGCATAAAGATTGTTTGACCACTCATACTGTGGTCACTATTCAATAAAAAAAAAATCTCATGATAATACAAATAACAATCTGTAAGAACACTGCTTCTTAGAAAGTGAATCTTGGGATAGAATTTTGTGTGGTATGTATATGTGTATGCATTATACACATTCAGGGGACATACCCAAATGTGTGTGTGTGTATGCTTGCATGTATGTTTCTCTACACAGAAGATCTGATGATCTACTACTTCACAGGCATGCAGGTACATAATGATATAATATAGCAGTACACAGAGTGATACAATAGGTTATATTCAGGCATGTTACTACTCTAAAAGAGGGGGTGGGGAAGGGCCATAGCAAGATGGCCTTTCCTTTAGTCTAATGTCTGGCTTTGAATCCTATCTCCACCACTAATGTGCTGTCTGACTTGATAAGTCACCTTCATGATTTACTTTATTGGACATATAGTAAGAGACTTTTAATCTTTAAAATATCCACTTCATTAGGTTTGGGGACAGATTTCACATAATATATGTGAAAGGTATTTGTGTGAAAGTGCTATACATGTGCCGGTTTTATTAGTTAAGGTGGGTGAGTGGATTCCTTGAGTTTTGAACCAGCATTGCTTTCCTAAAGGCAGAGGCTGTGGTGTCACTCTCAGGGAATCAGAATTTGATGCCCTGGGGGTACTTGGTCCGGAAATTAGAATGAGAACAGCTTCTCTCTATTAAGGATCCCCCTTCCATTTACTTCCAGACACATAGTGAGAGCAATAGTGATGACAGGAGGACAACCAGAAATGGAACTTCCTTCCATAGCCCACAGGGTTACTCTTGAGTATATTTCACAGTGAGATAAGAAAAAAAGTGTGCTAATTTGAACACATCTTAATTGAACCCAATGACACTTTTTTTTTTCTGAGTCAGCTGAAATCTTTTAGAATTGCACTGACCCCTAAAAGGAGACAGTCACAAACAGTTATATGAAAAGTGAGTCTTCAAAGTAGAGGGGAAAATGTCATGCTAATATTGTTTTCTATTTCTTTATGTAAATATAATTAATCTCTTCTACAAAAGAAGCATGTCCAACCTTGTCAGAATGGGACTTTGAGTTTTTGTGCAAGAGTAAAGAGCATATTAGTAAACTTGAATTTCAAATGATGTTGATAGTATTAATCATAGAATTTTCTAGTGTGTGGGAAAATGGTGGTTTTTACATATGCATTCAGCGATTTGAAAATAAACATCCATTTGGATGAACTTACTTGTTGTCTCAAATATAGGTTTACTAGATTGAGAAAGATTTGCATTTATTAGATTTGGGGAAGATTTGCATTATTTTTGCTATGTACAAAGTTGAGGGTTTTATTTTTGCTCAAAATATGTGAAAGAACACTGAGTTCTCATCCTGATTTTGTGTGGGTGCATGGAACTTAGAGGCACTGAGGGATGCAAGATTGGTTCACTGATCTGTGACCCAGATCAAGGTCAGAGATGCACTGAGGGAACAGCTGGTTGTGAGGTGCTTCCTCCCCAAAGGAGATGCACAAAGCTGTAGCTGCATTGAGAGAGGATGTCACAGGCCAGAGAGACCTATTTGGGAGCTCCCGGGATGAGATATCAAACACGTTGCCAAGAGCATCTTGAACAATCCTGCCAAGTGGTCCCTAGTCAGCTGTTTCTACAGAACTGCATGGAATCAGTGATGTGTCCTCTGTACTTAGGGGCATCTTAAATTTCAGCTAAAGGAGGGTCAGGTCTAGGAGAGTGGCTAGAATGCTGGCAGCTTGAGTAAAACCACAGGTAATCATTAGTCAAACCCATTTCACCTTTAACCTGCCTTCACTAATCAAGGAGGTTTTAATTGTTGCCACAAAAGGCAAGGATGCCCTTCAAGCAGCACACAGCCTAAGCAGGACGCTGGCCTGAGTTGTTTTCCTGGGAACTTGGAGTTAGTCAGCTGTATCTTGTTTGAGCAGAGCTGGTTAATACTGGATGGCACCACTGACCCTTCCACAGGGCATATGTGTGTGCACGGTAATCTTTTGAATGTGCAGGGCCTGTCCCTAGGTATGCCTGTGTAGAACCAAGAGTCTGCACCTTTTCTGATCACTTTTTCCCATGCTCGCCACATCTCAGACACCCTGTTTCTTTATTCTCCATCTCACAAATACCCCAAGTCTCTGATGTGTACTGCTATCTCCTCACTTAGCTGCCTTGTGAATAAATCCTCTTGTGCTACAAACTCGGCATCTTAGCATTTTGGCTTCTTGCTGTGTGTTGGTCAAAAGGAACCTGATTTGGAAACGTGAGGGCCTCTGTAGGGAAAATGGAAAGAGTGGTGCCACAGGAGAAAGGGAAGTTAGGCAATTTTCCCTGAGCCATCAGTTTCCTCTTTCCTCCTTCTGTGTCTTCCTTTAACATTTTGCAAGCACTTCCTGAGAGATCATGTTTTAATAGTGAAGCTCATGACTAAAAGTGTTTTGGGGCTAGAGAACCTAGACAGAATGGGAAAATACATGCTAACTCAGTAATACGAAGCTCTTGGATTTGCACAACCTAATGTTGTCATTGTTATTATACAGTAAATGGATAAATCCATTAATTAGGACTTTATTACAGCATAAAAGTATCCTAGGAGAAAGTCATAGTCTCTTAAATGAGGAAACTTTGGAGCGAATGCTCTTTGTGGCACACTAACCATGAAATCAGAAAATTTATACCAAACTTCCAAGAATGAAAATATTTAGAACATATAAATTGGTGATAGGTAAATGGTAGTTTCCTTAGCCTACAGTATTTTTATAAGGATCAAATTAACTAGTATGTACAGAAAAAGTACCATACACAGTAAATACAGATGTGAAATATAATTACTGTAGATAAATTTGGATGACTATTTTTACCATGCAAGTGTGTGTGCTAAGTTGCTTCAGTTGTATCTGACTCTGTGCAACCCTATGTGCTGTAGCCCCCCAGGCTTCTCTGTCCATGGGGATTCTCCAAGCAAGAATACTGGAGTGGCCTGCCACACCCTCCTCTGGGAGTCTTCTGGAACTGGAGTCTCTTTTGTCTCCTTCATTGGCAGGCGGATTCTTTACCTCTAGCGCCACTTGGGAAGCCCATGAAACAGTCTGTGTAAAAATACAAAATATTTCTCTGGATTTCCCTGGGCTTGCTTTTCAATCTTCATGCTGTTTATATATTCAGACAGTTTGATTAAGTCAGGTATGAGACTGAAACAAGATAGAGTTAAGTCTAATTTTTCTCTATTCTACACAAACTGTTAATGTTGCCACACCTTGCTAAGTGTGTAGGGATTCCAGGTGGTTTTCCTGTCATTAAGCAGTCATGGCTCACTAGCATGCTTCCTCTTCTAAGGTGGAATTAGAAACATATACTAATATCTATCTAAACCAGATGGCATGTCTGATAGAATACACTGCAATGCTACGGACAGCAGCCATGACTGCCTGGCATGTGGTCTCATGGTAGAGCATTCAGAGTAGGTGGATGTTAAGAATGCATAGGTAATAATAACCCAGCCAACTTTGGTTGAATATTTACTGTGTGTAAGGCTTTCTTGGTGGCTCAGATGGTAAAGAAATCTGCCTGCAATGAGGGAAACCTGGGTTCCATCCCTGGGTTGGGAAGATCCCCTGGAGAAGGGATTCTTCTCCTGTATTCTTGCCTGGAGAATTCCATGGACAGAGGAGCCTGGCAGGTTACTGTTCGTGGGGTCACAAAGAGTCGACATGACTGAGTGACTAACACTCTCACTTTTCAAGGCACTATCTTACCCACAGCAGATCTTATTACCACTTACAAGAATCTTAAGAAGTAGCTATTACTATCATTATACATGAGGAATATGACACATGCAAATATGGAGCAACCTTGTGTAAATGATTTCCCATGGTCAAATTTCAAGGTGGCTGCGGAACTCATATCTAATTGCAGCCCCATGCCCTTACCCACTCTCTGTTTCAGCATTTTGCTTTGCCTTTATACACTTGAATGTTTGATCCATTTGTCTAATAACCTGGTTAAGCATCTCTTCTCCGTATGTCTGTCTCATCTACTTCCTTAGAGAAAAGAAATTCATTCATTAATAAACTGATTATCCACCATTTCCTGGTGTAAAGAGCCCACTAGAGCATTAACCAAGAGCAAAGTAAAACAAAACCAAACAAAACAAAAATCCAGGCTGGAAATTTTATCCTGAACCATTGATCAAAGCAGATACATTCTGTGCTTTAATAGGTTTTGTTTTATCCTGAAGGTTCTTCTTCCAAGAAAAGCTTTGTGAAGAAATGCACAGATAAGCAATTTTAAACAAATAGAACAGTAAAACATAAGGTTTCCTTAGGCAGAAGCATATTTTTAGGAAAATCTTTTCTGAATACATGATATTCAGTTTGGATCCTTATGAATTATATTCAACACAATTTGCAATTAAGATGCATGAAAGAATTTAACTTAAATAACCCTTGAATATAAAGCAACATAATATAGTGCTTAAGACCATGGACTCCAAAGTCAGGCAACTTGTATTCAAAGACCAGATTTGTCCCTATTTGTGTAGTCTTGGGCAAAACGATTAACCTGTCAAAGCCCTTGTTTCCTCCTGTGTAAAATGAAAATAATTATTCCTCTACTTCAGAAGTTTGGAGAAATAAAAAGCATTTGTAAAGTTTTAAGCTCAGTTCCTATATTGTGATAAGCAATCAGTAAATAATGACCATTATTATACAGGTCTGTGACATACAGGCAATATCTAGGGTAACAGTAAGATATGAGTATTATAGTTATATAGGCATTAGGTGTTGCTATGAGTTTGGGTTTATTTCTTCAGGTATTATGCATAAATCAAAAAGAACAAAGAGATGAGCATAAATTACTTAGGGCAGGAAAGTGAGGAGTGAACAACTCATGAGGAAGATAAATGGGTAACTGGAGAAATAAAAGGAAAACCAAAAGTTTAGGAAAGAGGGAATATGTTAGGATTTTCCAGAGAAATAGAATAAGTGTGTCAGTTGCTCAGTCGTGTCCAACTCTTTGCAACCCCATGGACTGTAGTCTTTGTTATGGAGTTCTCCAGGCAAGAATACTGGGGTGGGTTGCCATTCCCTTCCAGGGGATCTTTCTGACCCAAGGATCAAACTTGGTTCTTACACATTGCAGGCAGATTCTTCACTGTCTGAGTCACCAGGAAAGCCATATACATACAGTCACCAGGAAAGGCATATAATATACATATATACATATACATACATATATACACACACACAAGCATATGCATAGGAAAATAAGGAGGAAATACTCATGACAGTTATAGTTCTCATTTCCATAAGCGGTCACGTAGTCTAGCTGGTGTTTATAACTTCTACTACCCATTCTATATTTCCTTTGCCTTCAGCAAACACTTCAACTAACATGCTTCTTCACCTGATAGGGTGATTCTAATCTTCAATCCTGAAAGGCCTGCACCATTTGCAGTCGGGCCTGGGTTGGGTTGCTGTAGTTTCCCTTCACCTTAATTACGGGGTATGTTAATACTAGGAGATGTCCTAAGAGATCTTTTGTATTGATTCCACGTGCACTCTTCCCTATCTCCATGATGGAGTAATAGTAATTTCTTTGTAATATTCAGGAATAATCATACCAGCCAACACCATGACTCTTATTTGCCTGTTGGTTTATAAGCATAAGGAATTCAAAATGGCCAGTTCAGTTGAGTTCAGTTGCTCACTTGTGTCCGACTCTTTGCGACTTCATGGACTGCAGCATGCCAGGCTTCCCTGTCCATCACCAACTCCTGGAGTTTATTCAAACTCATGTCCATTGAGTCGATGATGCCATCCAACCATCTCATCCTCTGTTGTCCCCTTCTCCTTGTGCCTTCAATCTTTCCCAGGATCAGGGTCTTTTCAAATGAGTCAGTTCTTTGCAACAGGTGGCCAAAATATTAGAGTTTCACCTTCAGCATCTGTCCTTCCAATGAATATTCAGGATTGATTTCCTTTAGGATGGACTGGTTCAATTTCCTTGCTGTCCAAGGGACTCTCAAGAGTCTTCTCCAACACCATGGTTCAAAAGCATCAATTCTTTGGCACTCAGCTTTCTTTATAGTCCAACTCTCACATACATACATGACTACTGGAAAAACCATAGCTTTGACTAGATGGACCTTTGTTGGCAAAGTAATGTCTTTGCTTTTTAATATGCTGTCTAGGTTGGTCATAGCTTTTCTTCCAAGGAGCAAGCGTCTTTTAATTTCATGGCTGCAGTCACCATCTGCAGTGATTTTGGAGCTCCCCCCCCCACCCCTCGCCCAAATAATCAGTTTTCATTCCAGTCAAGAAAGGCAATACCAAAGAATACTCAAACTACTGCACAATTGCACTCATCTCACACACTAGCAAAGTAATACTCAAAATTCTCCAAGCCAGGCTTCAACCATACGTGAACTGTGAACTTCCACATGTTCAAGCTGGATTTAGAAAAGGCAGAGGAACCAGAGATCAAATTGCCAGCATCAATTGGATCATTGAAAAAGCAAGAGAGTTCCAGAAAAGCATCCACTTCTGCTTTATTAACTATGCCAAAGCCTTTGACTGTGTGGAACACAACAAACTGTGGAAAATTCTGAAAGAGACGGGAATACCAGACCACCTTACCTGCCTCCTGAGAAATCTGTATGCAGGTCAAGAAGTAACAGAACTGGATATTGAACAACAGACTGGTTCCAAATCGGGAAAGGAGAACGTCAAGGCTGTATATTGTCACCCTGCTTATTTAACTTATATGCAGAGTACATCATGAGAAATGCTGGACTGGATCAAGCACAAGCTGGAATCAAGATTGCCAGGAGAAATATCAATAACCTTAGATATGCAGATGACACCACCCTTATGAAAGAAAGCAAAGAAGAACTAAAGAGCCTCTTGATGAAAGTGAAAGAGGAGAGTGAAAAAGTTGGCTTAAAATTCAACATTCAGAATACTAAAGACCATGGTATCTGGCCCCATCAGTTCATGGCAAATAGATGGGGAAACAATGGAGACAGTGACAGACTTTATTTGAGGGGTGCTCCAAAATGGCCAGGGAGCAGTCTTAACTTCCAGTTCAATGGATCATTGTTGTGTCTCCTGGTGGAAGCATTCCTCTCTCTGGATCTAAGCTCTCTAGGCCAGCAGAGGATAAAGTCACAGGAACAGGAAGCAAAAATGTTGCTGGTGGGTCACGAGGGGTATTACTGAATGGTCCTTTCCCATTTCTATTCTTTGATTTCTGGACCCCTGCATCCTGGCTTTTGGAGGTGTCATATCATATATTGGATGCTGATTCAAAGCATACACAGCCTTCTAGAGAACTTTGCCCCAGTCTTGCAAAGAATTGCCACTTAACTGGAACTGTAATAAGTCCATTTCACCATTCTCTTAAACCAGCTGCTTCAGGGAGGTGAAGATCATAGTAAGATATAATGGCGAACTCCATGACCATAGGCCCATTGCACACTTCTTTTGCCGTGAAGTGAGTTTCTTTATCAGAAGCAATGTTCTGTGAAATACAGGAACATGAGATTGGCAGCATCAGAGGAAGTCTAGTAGTCTAGTAAGGTGAGAAGAAAAATACGCTCATTGATTAGGTGGTTATGTACATTAGATGTGCCTGCTCAGTTGCTCAGTCATGTCTGACTCTTTGCAACTTCATGGACTGCAGCCCACCAGGCTCCTCTCTCCATGGAATTTTCCAGGCAAGAAGAATGGAGTGGGTTGCCATTTCCTCTTCCTGACCCAGGGATTGAACTCATGTCTCCTGCATTGAAGGCAGATTCTTTACCAGTTCGCCACCTGGTATGTTAGGACAACTTACAAATGTGGATAGAAACAACATTCCAAGTGTGAATGACAAGTGAATCTGTGTCACTCAGGAAGGAAGAATGTGCCAGCTAATGGAAATATTTTTTTGTTGTTACTGTCAGTTGGTTTTGTTTTTCAGGTAGAAAAAAAATGCATATGCTGAATGGCAAAGGGCCAGCACTGGTAAGGGAGTGGTTTAAAATATAAACAGGAAAGTGAGTTGTAATCCCTTGAGGGGAACTGAAGGACTGGGATACAGTGCTCAGGTTCTTTTGCATGTTTGTTTATTGTTGTTCTATGAGTACAGCATTTACTTCATGCCAGGGCTTGGAGATAGGGCAAACCAGACATGTGTGATTCTTATTTTCTTAAAGCTTTCACATTACAGTTTTGGACTTTATTCTGCATCCAATAAGAAGTCACTGAAAGATTTTAAGCACAGAAATTATATGATTTATTGCACACATTATTTCAGCAGCAGTTCATTAATAAAGAATAGAGTAGCATGCTAAAATACACCATAGGGAAGCAATCAGAAACGCATAAAAGTGGTTCTGGGTGGAGCTCATGGTCCAGTAGGGCAAGAACCTGGGTTCTTTCTACTAGCTCTTTCCTCTACTTGAGACTTCCTCTCACCCAATATTTGCAAGGCTAAAATCCTTCTTGTGATTCATTTAGTAGCTTAAATTTCACTTTCTCAGAGATGTCTTTCCTTATTCCTCAGTCTAAAATAGCTAGCAAATTGCTCTCTATCACCCAAATTTTAGCTCTTTATATAGAATTTATCTAGCTTTATATTTTTATAAAGGTATTTTTAAAAAATCTGTTCTTATTTAACTATCTCTCTCACTCTCTGTTGGAATCTAAGTTCTATGAGAGCAGGGCTATTGTGGGAATTTCACCATTGTGTTCGTGTATCTGGCATTGTGCACACATGCATGCTTAGTCGTGTCTGACTCTTTGTGACCCCATGAACTTGAGCCTGTCAGGCTCCTCTGTCCATATAATTTTCTAGGCAAGAATACTGGAATGGGTTGCCATTTCTTTCTCCAGGAGATCTTCTTGACCCAGGGGTTGAAGCTGCACCTGCTGTGTCTCCTTCATTGGCAGGCAGATTCTTTTTTTATGTATTTATTTTTAATTGAAGGATGAGTGCCTTATAATATTGGTTTGACTTCTGCCATACATCAGCATGAATTAGCCATGGGTGTACACATGTCCCCTCCCTCTTTAATCTCCCTCTTACCTCCCACTCTTACCCACCCCTCTAGGTTGTTACAGAGCCCCAGTTTGAATTCCCTGAGTCATACAGCAAATTTCCACTGGTTATCTATTTTACACATGGTAATGTATATGCTTCCATAATACTTTCTCCATTCAGCTCACCCTCTCCTTCCTCCCTCCCACCTTTGTCCACAAGTCTGTTGTCTATGTGTGCATCTTCATTGCTGCTCTACAAGTAGGCTCATTAGTACCATCTTTCTAGATTCACACATTAATATATGATATTTGTTTTTCTTTTTCTGACTTATCTAACTCTGTATAATAGGCTCTAGATTCATCCACCTCATTAGAACTGATTCAAATGCCTTCCTTTTTAAGGCTGGGTAGTATTCCATTGTGTATCTGTACCACAGTTTCTTTATCCATTCATCTGCTGATGGACACCTAGGTTGCTTCCATGTCTTAGCTATTGTAAATAGTACTGCAATGAACATTGGAGTACATGTGTCTTTTGCAGTTCTGGTTTCCTCAGGGTATTTGCCTAAACGTGGCATTGTTGGGTCATATGGTGGTTTTATTCTTAGGTAGGCAGATTCTTTTACCACTGTGCCACCTGGGAAGCCCCCAACATATCAAGTAGGTAAAAAATGAATATGATGAAAAAATATACAGAAGAATGATATGATATAGCTACTGAAACAGAGAAATGCAACAAATGCTATGACAACACAGAATAAGAAAATCTACAAAGACTGCATATTATTTGTGTATCAACAGACAAGGATCTTGGGGGACATTCTATCTTAAAGAAACTAGGACTGTAAGAATAACTCTGCATGCTGCTAGTAAATAATAGAGGTAGAATTTGAACTCAAGGTGAAGTGGATCCAGATTCAACACTCTCGTTACTCCTCCCTGCTGCTTTTCCTTCCTTGGATATTGTACTTTTAAATAGCTTTCTATAGAGAAAGGGAACATATTTCTTTAATTATTAACAGGGAAGGCAATGTAAAGTGATCAGGCTGCGAAATGAGACAGACTTGTGTTTGAAGCCTGACTCAACTGCCTACCAGCTGTGTGACCTAAAGCAACTTATTTAATCTCTTGCGCCTTCATTTCTTCAGAGCCATTTAAGAATTGATGAAATAGTACATATCGAATATTTAGCACAGACCTGGAGCCATAGGAAACTATTCACAAATACTGGTTATGTTTATTATAATACAGTAGTCTCATTAACATGGGTACCATTGTTATGACTCACAAAACCTTGAAAGAAAAGTTCTGCCTCTGAGGAAAGACTAGGATAAATGTATCATTGTTATACAATCCTTTAACTTGAAGGCAGCAGAATCTGAAAACTGCTTGGCTGAGATCTTGAAGACCTGATTTGCATTATGTCAAAACATATGTCACTTGCAACAAAGATGCCAGTGATTAAGTATGAGTGAGATGCTCAGACTAAGATTACAGGAATGGAAAGGAGAGAAAAACCGCCATGAGCTGGGGCAGGGGCTCTCCAGGCTGGGCACACCAGGAGCAAAGGCATGGAAGAGGTGAAGTATCAATAGAAGTTTTGCTTAGAGTGTGGTAAGTGGGGCGGTTTGGCTAGAGTGGAGGGACTACGCTGGAGAGGTGATGCTGAAAATTCAGAACTCAGGCCAGATCCAGAAGGGAGGATGCAGGAGTGAGAACACGCTCTTGTCGGAAACTGAATATGTCTGTAATCACTTTACCTGCTTTGAATGGTTTTCTCTTACAGAAAGGAGTGATATTCTGTAATCAAAAATTAAATGTATTTTTCCTTAGTTCTATTTAATGTATTTTGTAAAGACACCATTTAAAACATATTAACCTCCTCATCAAGACTGTTCTGTTACCAAAAGAGATAATGTTGTTTCTCTCCCATGCTCGCTTTAATGAGCTCTTTTTATCATCTAAACCCTGTGGATTTTTATCCTAGAACCATTGGAAGGCTTTGAATTTGTTGTATTTTTACCTAAGCATCTTGCCTCCTAGACATGTGTGTCAGGAGACACACATAACTATTTTTAGTGCAGTATTGTTTGTAGCCCAAAAAATTAGGAAATAACCTGAATGTCCATTAGTAAGAACATTAAGATAAATTGTGGTATAATTACTATTCAATAATAAAATAAAACTAAACCTAAGTGATTTAAAACACAATGTTGAGTTTAATAAAAGCAAAGTGCCAAGTAATATCTAAAGTATGATAGCATTTGGGTAAAATTTAAAATTCACATAAAGCAATAATATATACTATTTAGGGACACACGAATATATTCAACAAAAGCTTCAAAACATTGTTGTGTTTAGCTGCTAAGTCGTGTCTGACTCTTTGTGACTTCATTAGGAAGATATAAATTCGTGGCAATGGTTGAGTTTGGGGAAGAAATGTGGGAACTGGGATTGCATGAGAGATCAAAAAGGGTTTTAATGTTAACTTAAAAAGCTTTGTTATTTTATAAAATAAATTAAGCAAAAAATGACAGAACATAAACTTCCATTAATTCGGTGAGGGTTTAAATATAGGCTGTTATATTCTTCTCTGTAGTTTTCTGCATTTTCTCCACCTTATCAAGAACAAAAGTTAGAGATAAAAATGATCATTAACCACCTTCACTCATTCCATGGTTGTCAAAAAGGTACAAACTTCCAGTTATAAGTAAGTATAACTTACTTATGTAATGTATGTAATATACAACATGACAGTAGTTAATGATACTGTATTGTATATTTGTAAGTTATTAAGAAAATAGAACTTAAATGTTTTCATCATAAGAAAAATAATTGTAACTATTACAACTGATAAATGAATGTTAACTATTGTGGTAATGCATAACCACAATATTTAAGATCTATTATGCACCTGCAAGCAAGTTTTGCTAGCTAAAGTAGTCTGGTTTAAAAAATATGCACATTGTGATAATCATTTTGTAATATACACATATATGAAATCACTATGTTGTACACACAAAACTAATACAATGTTATTTGCCAATTATATCTCAATAAAAAATAAAAATGATCATGAGTAAATAGATTAGAATGCTGAATTTCACACTTTCTACCTTCCAAGACCCCTTTTGTTATTCTTAATCCCTCATCAGTGGAGTTTATACTCTGAAAGATTTTGTTCAACAAGTTACATTTATTTAATATAATTCATTTCCTCACTTTTCTTTTAAAAAGTGTGAATGCCAGTAAGAGCTTATCACCAGCCTGAGATAAATGTTCATAGAGATACCTGACATAATGACTGTCACTTTACCCAGATTTATATTTGCACTGAATATTGTGAAGTTGATAAATATTGAGAAATTGATGAAGGGGCTGGTTGGGGAGCCTGGGTGACAGCCCAGCTCCTCATCTCCAGACAGCACTGCTGCTCTCTGCTCTTCACTAACTAGCTGATGACTCTTGTAAAGGGATTGCAAACTTTGTTTTTTCACAAATTCCTCTATATTCAAGGTTAATATTCTTATCCTGACTATGCTATGTAATGAAGTTATTAGGTATTATGTGAAAATTAATGCACATAACTATAATCAAGGATTCATTTAGTTATGATATAGAGCATATCAGTGGGCTTCCCAGGCAGCTCCAGTGGGAAAGAATCCACCAGCCAAGCAGGAGACACAGGTTTGATCCCTGGGTCAGGAAGATTCCCTGGCAAAGGAAATGGCTCACACTCCAATATTCTTGCCTGGGAAATCCTATGGACAGAGGAGCTTGGCAGGCTGTGGTCCATGGGGTCACAAAAGAATTGGACACGACTTAGCGACTAAATGACAACAACAACAGTAGCATATCAGTAGATATTATGTCGATGGATGTGAGTCTGAGTGAACTCCGGGAGTTGGTGATGGACAGGGAGGCCTGGCATGCTGTGATTCATGGGGTCACAAAGAGTTGGACACGACTGAGCGACTGAACTGAACTGAACTGAACTGAGATATTATGTACAATAATATATCCATGGGAGGAATGGTAAAATTGCTGAGATCACCTTGAGAATTTTGAAGGAATGATATAACTCCAGCCAAAAGAAAGAAACTTGACATTTTAGTTAGTCCATTATAGGCAGTCTTGTTTTGGGCAAGTATATAAGTACTAACTTTTGAAATATTTAAAGTAACTTGAAGATTTCCATTAATATTTTTGTAAGCCTCTAAGTAGTGAGAGACTTCATCTGGGGAACAACTGTTCTCAGAGGGATCTATTAATAATTAATGCTTTTTTGAATCAATGTGTGATAACCTTTTCATCTTTAGAAAAGTTCTTACGTCACAAATATGATTATTTTTTAATTTTGTCCAAATTTAGGAGTTCAATAGAAAAGCAATAAACCACAAAATACACATTTTGGCATGAGAAAATGAAATATGGGCATATGAAAATGTACCATTTATATGAAAGAAAGAGAGACAGGTGTGGGGGTTGAATATTCATTAGTATGATAAAGTCTGAATTGGGGGTTAATATTGAAATTACCATAATAAAACTATAAAAGAAGACCAAGGAAGCCGAGGCCATAATTTCCCACAGAAATTCTAAAGTGAATTAAGGATACCATTACTAATTTATATTTGCAAGTCATCATTCCCAACTCTGGTACATGCTTGGCAGTGTATGAGGTGCCTGCCAATAATGCTGGCTGAGAAGAGGGAATATTCATGCTAGAGGTGAAGTACTGTGCCACATTTCAGAGGTAATTTGAGGTCACCAGTCCCAGGACACACATCCCCACTCTAGAAAGACTGCTTAAGGTACTGGGAAGTGGGGGAAGGGGACCCCTAGCCTCTAAACTCTATCAGGGCCCCTGCAACAGTCATTACTTCAGTTAGATTTCTTTCTGTGTGGCTCCAGACAGCTCTGCCTGCTAATGACAACTCATTTAGCAGAATGACAGTTGTTTGATGCTCACAGGGAATGAAACAGGCACTGCCTGATGTGCACCACTCCTTCTAACAGCCTTGATGCAAGAGAAGCTTTACCAAAAGGAGCATGAGAATTGAATGTGAGCTATTAATGAGGGAAAAACTCTCCCTATCAATAATAGTGGAAAAAAGTGAGGGAGAAGAAAACTCTGAGAACTGATAGAATGCTTTACAGGGGTCTTCTTGGCGAGTTGATTGCTACAAATCCACGGGGTGCTCACACAGTAGAGGTTTGGGCCACAGGGACAGCAACATAAATTCTTTGTGATCATTCAAGAATTCACCGAACCAGTTGTCAGAGGGAATATGCCTCTTTTGGACTTTCCATCTGTGTGCAAGCACACTCTTAGCACACAACAGCATTTGGATGATTTAAAATTTTAGATAGCAGTAAGTCTGGATTCTGAATAGCTTTATGTAAACTTTAATCAAAAATGAAAACAGATTCTGTAATACCATTTTGGCTATCACATTTGATTGATTTTCTTTGATGAGATTTTGAAGACTAGTTTGATTTTTTTTTTTTAACTCATAAAGACAGGACTTCAGATAAAAGGATAGCAATTACTGACATTTCTGTTGCCCTGTTTGGCTCATTGAAGTGATTTGATCTGTAGAGAGAACCTCGTTTGAGTTTAGCTGCTTGAGAGATAACCATTACAAGGCTTTTACAAAATGTTAAAAGAAAAATTGTTATTCACATTTTATATTTCAGGGAAGAGCGATCTGTTCAGGAATTTACATTTTGGTGAAAAATGTTGCTTCTTTTTCAAAGCTCGGATCTCTTTCTGTAAAAATGCACAGTTGGCTACATGAGCATAAACAAATGTGAAATCATGTACTGAGAGATGCTACATTAAGAAAATGAAATAAATTCAATAGGCAGTCAAAAAATATCATTCTCTGTCACTCTCTGAAGGAAAGGATAATATGTTTCCTTGTGCTTGAGTTCTCCTGGCACAAAAAGGCCTAGACGACATCTTTGTGGCTGTTCATTGCTTCTTTAGCTCTGAATCTTCATTCATAAACCTGAGAAAGTTAAGTACTTTTACTGCCTTATGCTGCCTCATTTTTATTTAGTCTAGGACAAGGTATTTTTTTTTTTTAGATGTTTAAAACCAATCACTTGATGTGGTCTCATACTAACATCTTCCTTTTTGGAAACTGCCAAAGAAATCTTCCTGCTTTCTGTGTCCTGGTGGGAGACTTTTGCTAGATCCATTTCTTTGCTGAGAATGAAGACTTAAAGGAAACAGAATTGGTAGAGGACCCCTTACAGAATTCCTTAAAGAAAGAGCTCTCCCTTGATCTACTGGCAGGAAGTAATCTGACTCCTTTCTCAAGGTGAAGCCTATTTATCCTATGATCTCTGATTTATATCATTCTTAGAAGACCACAGGGAGCTCCACCACATCATTCTGCACTCCAATTACAAAGGTATATGATGAGGATAAGTACGTAAAGATAACATTGCCAGTTTCCTGTAGCCACAGCATCTCCCCACTTAATCTTTTTAAAATGAAAACTGTATACACATAAGGTGTACGTCGTGATGGTTTGATTTACATTTACATAATGAAATGATTGGGCTCCCCTGGTGGTTCAGCACTAATAATCTGCCTGCAATACAGGAGACATGGGTTTGATCCCTGGGTTGGGAAGATTCCCTGGAGGAGGGCATGGCAACCCACTCCGGTATTCTTGCCTGGAGAATCCCACGCACAGAGGAGCCTAGTGGACTGCAGTCCCTAGGATTGCAAAGAGTCAGTGCTGAAGCACCTGAGCACCCAGTGAAATGATTGCTAATTAATATCTCGTTCCTCACATAGTTATCTGTTTTTGTGTGTGGTGAGAGCACCTGGAATCTGTCTTAGCAAATTCCCAGTAGACTTGGTCTGGAAGAGTCTTATTTCTCCTTCAAGTTAACGCTTACTCGATGTTTAGATTATAACTTAAATATAATTTTTAAGGAAAGCTCTCACCAATCTCCAAATCAGGCTAATTTTTAAAATATATGTGTTATGCTCTCAAAAATTCACATTTTCCTTTTCTACAAAAAATTTCAGTGTTTATATATTTATTTGTGTTATTTAACTTTGAGCTAAACATGATTAGGGACTGTTTCTGTTTTCACTGCCTATTATGTCAGATACATTGCATGGTTCTTGGTACTTAAGTGGTATAATATATAGTAAAATGTTGTTGAATGAATATATACATGAATTGGCAAGAGACCTGGTAAACAAATATTTCCAGCAAGTATCAGTACTTTCAAATTTATTCACAGAAAATAAAATAACTTTACCTTTCATGTCTTATAGCTAGGAGCATTGATTTTGTCTGCAAAAGAAGACTCTTTGGCACTTTATTATATATTTAAAAGGAAGGTGTAAGCTGGAGAACATTTCTCCAAACAATTATAATAAGGCTATCCTTTAGTTTAAAAAATATTTTAAAAAAGAGATTCAGAATTGCATTGGTTGACTCCTCCTGTTTGTTACATAAGTGCTTAACTAGCTCTTCAATTTATGTTTGGTGGGTAAACACTGGCAGGGAGAAGTTTGCATAATAAAAAGCACTTTATACCCAGCCAGCTGTAACAAGATTCAGTTCTACTTAGTTTTTGTCAATACACATCAAGCATGTGCAGTGGAGGGGGAGGGGTGCCTGCAGAGGAATACAGGACCATGTCTTGAAGCATATAAAATGATGTAGCTCTCACAGAAGCTATTACTAGGGTGAGTAACAAAAGTTATTCCTGCCATTAACCTAGAATCCTTTTTAAGGAAGGTGGCATTTGCTTTCTTTGCTGAATACATTTTCTGACACATACTTTATGCTGCAGCCATAGTGAATTCCTTACGTGCATGCGTGCTAAGTCACTTCAGCCAAGTCTGACTCTTTGTGACCCTATGGACTGTAGCCCATCAGGCTCCTCTGTCCATGGGATTCTCTAGGCAAAAATGCTGGAGTGGGTCACCATGCGCTCCTCCAGGGGATCTTCTGGACCCCGGATCGAATCTATGTTTCCTGTGTCTCCTGCATTGCAGGCAGATTCTCTACCCGCTGAGTCATCGGGGAAGCCCCTTATTCCTTGATGTTGTTTTTGTTGTTTTAGTGGCTAAGTTGTGTCCAACTCTTTGCGACCCCATGGACTGTAGCCCGCCAGCCTCCTCTGTCCATGGGATTTCCCAGGCAAGAATACTGGAGTGGGTTGCCATTTCCTTTTCCAGGGGATCTTCCCAACCCAGGGATCAAACCCACGTCTCTTGCATTGACAGGTTGGTTCTTTACCACTGGGCCACCAGGGAAACCCACTTGTTTGTTTACCCTATCCCTAAACCAAGGTTTATTGTAGACTTACAGAAGTCAAGACCTAAAGTTCTCGTCAACATATAACAACAACATACCAAGAAGATCCTGAACATCTGAGGTGAGGCACTAAGTCACCCATCTGCACCAGCAGAAAAGATCAGTGCCTGGAGTCTTTTCTCTTTTGCCTCTTTATTGAGAATCCTGAGAAAGTTAATAAGGAAAAATATGAGGCAGGCAAGATACTACTACAAGTAAAAAGAATTTCTAGACTCACTAAATTGTTTTAAATGGGCTTTAACCACAAGAGAAAAACTAGAAGTCAACAGCCCCAATTTTTTTTTTAAGGGCAAAGAGTTAGTACCTTAAAATTTGAGCTTAGGAATAGAACTGCACAAATATCTGGGGGTCTAGTCATAAGAAAACACTTCATGCTTAAGTATTTCAAATCGTGATGGTATTGAGTGAAACTGTGTCTGATTTGTTTACATGTAATTTTATTGGACCTTGCAAAACTGTCCAGAATGTTTAATATTCTTAACTTTAAAAGGACAAAAATATCTGTGCTTATTTGTTTATGTATCTGAAATCACCCTAGTGGCTCAGATGGTAAAGAATCTGCCTGCAATGCAGGAGACCTAGGTTCGATCCCTGGGTTGGGAAGATCCCCTGCAGGAGGGCATGGCAACCCACTCCAGTATGCTTGCCTGGAGGATCCCCATCGACAGAGGAGCCTGATGAGCTACAGTCCATAGGGTCGCGAAGAGTCAGACATGACTGAGAACTAAGCACAGCACAGCACAATCATACACAAGCTTATTTACTGGAGGATCTACAAGGTTATGCTTTGTACCACAAGATCTGTTCCTATTTAACGTAGACTTAAAATCTCATACTGCCTTAATGCAGTCCTGCATAGACCAGCTTTGTGTGTGACAGCCACTGTAGGTACCCAGCGTCATCAATCATTCCTGTAATCACTGTAACCATGGTAGGTAGCCACTGTTCCTTCTCTTGTAGATACTGGACATCTTTTTCCATGTCGAGTCCTGATGGAAACTAGCACTGAAAGACTGGCCCAGGCGCCCGTGCTGCTTCTTGGAGATGTTGTCTTCAGTCTCAGATTTGGCAATTCCCTGGGCATGTGTTAGAGGCTGTGATTCCTGTCTAATGGTTCCAAATGGAAAGTTCCAAAGGCCAAATCTTTGCCAGCCAAGTCTCTGGAATGCTAGGATGCAGTGCAAATTTCCTCCAACCTTCTTTGTCTTTTGATACTGCAGCCCCCTCTCTAGGGGCCAGATATATAAACATTCTGGATTTTGAGTGTTTAGATCAGTAATAATATCTGCCCATTTTGTACAGTGAATAGCAGAATTTTTCTGCTTGATTCTCCAAT
The DNA here is from genome assembly GCF_000754665.1 of Bison bison bison. Taxonomy (NCBI): domain Eukaryota; kingdom Metazoa; phylum Chordata; class Mammalia; order Artiodactyla; family Bovidae; genus Bison; species Bison bison. Next base: position 2,191,776 of record NW_011494794.1, on the reverse strand, counting down.
TAAGATACAATATTCTGCTTCCTGTGGTATGAGGGGACCCCTGCTAAATGCTTTATTCACCTTAACAGGGGTTGTTTCAAAGCCAATTGGACAAAAATAATGATTTTGGCAATGATAGATATAAACTAATGATTCATCTTTCAATCCATGAGTTAACTTCGACAAGGCCCCGGAAGCAGTTTCTCCAGCTGTTTTATTCTTCCCATGAGGCTTATATAGAACCATGTGGAAGTGGTCATTAATTTGTCTAAACCACCTCATAAGCATCGAATATCCAGTGAAGGGGCCAAACCTAATATCCTCAAATGGAGGTTGAAAGCCCAAAATATGTGAAGCTTATTCTTGTGTGATGGCTGGAAGGTTTCCAGCTCCCATTGTGCTATATAATTCTTGTGCTGTATACTCCTTGATAGCTCAGTGCTATTGTTCTGTTGACAGATTCAGTCCTTCCCAAACTCCCTTTTACCCTACTCCTCCCTTTTTCTTTTACTCCTTTCCACTATCTCTAGCTTCTCATTCTCCTCCAGTCTGTCAACAATCAGAAGATTCCAATTTTATCCCTTGACCTTCTGTTCTAAAACTTCACTTTGTAGAAGCTGCTGTCCTTTATTTTTGTTTTAAATCTTCATCTATAATCAGTTGCTCTTAAATCCTGATCTTTTGCCAAATCTCTCCATCAAGCTCCAGCCCTTTAGTTCAAACGTCCTACAAGAAAGCTTCTCTGGAAATTTCTTCAAAACTGAAAAATTCAGTGTGACTTTAAACAAACTTCTGTTTGTCCTTAAAAATGCTCCATTTCTCCATATCACCAGTCCTCCTATAAATATGATGCTTGGAGTTAATGACAAAGCTCGATGCACTTTCAGATAGGTCTCCCCCTGATTTTACTGTTCCTCTGTCATTATTCTACATGTGTGAGTTTAACTCCCCCAGCTTATTTTCTGTCTCTCATATCTCCTGTTTTCCCCAGGCCATAGCTTACTTTTCTCTAACTCCTTTTTTCATTGAGTAACTATACTATCTAATTGGGTCTTTCTATTATTAATAGATGGTTATCTGAAAGGCTATTCACAAATCCATTTACTAAAGCGTAACAACACCATCAGTACCACCTCCTACAACTTACAGTATTTTTACCACCTTTTAAAAACTGATGTATAGTCGATTTACAATATTATGCTAGTTTCAAGCGTTCATCATAGTGATTCAAAACTTTATAGGCTCCCTTCATAGTTATAAAATACTGGCTATATTTCTTGTGCTGCACAATGTGTCTTGGTAGCTTATTTATTTTATGAACGGTATGGTAGTTAGTGTACCTTATAAGAAAGCTAATGATGTTTGTAACACACCACCCAAAATAAACACAAACACAGCAAGTATACAGGCCATTAGATAAATACACAGATGAAAATGGTTAGGCACAACTTCATAGGCATCTGTTGGTGATGGACATAGTTGCCCTGGTTCTCAGATCTATGGGAATTTATAGATAAAGAGTCTGTGAAAGAAACTTTTTGTATTGTTGTTGTTTAGTCACTAAGTCATGTCTGACTCTTTGCCCCATGGACTGTAACCCTCCAGGCTTCTCTGTCCATGGAATTTTCCAAGCAAGAATACTGGAGTAGGTTGCCATTTCCTTGCCCAGGGTATGTTCCAGACCTGGGGATCAAACTCACATCTCAGCATTGGCAGGCAGATTGTTTACTGCTGAGCCACCTGGGGAGCCCAAAAGAAGCTTTGCTACTGTGTTATTCTCTAGTGGTACTGCAAGGCTTAGCAATTTGCTTGCTATTATTTTATGACTTTTAATACCTCTATATGGGTAAGAAATTATTATGTCTACCAGTTTGTCTAGCATCTCTAGCTTTGCAGTAAGACAAAATAAAAAACTGAAACAAAATAACTATAACTCTGACTAATTTTTATTTTAAACAATGTGAATAATATTATAGATAGCAAGTCAAGGTCCTGTCATTTGTGATTGGAAACATGTACTTGTTAGTTTTGTCTATCCGTTTTAAAATGTAAACCCTTTGGGGAGAATTCAAGTTGCACACTGGTAGTTTTTTAATGAACAATAGTCTCCTTCAATCTAAATAATCTTAAAATGATTTTTTTCATTAAATTTAAAGACTTTAATAATGACATTACATCATCAAAAAAGTTGCTTAAGTACTGCAAAGGAAAAAAGTTGCATAATCCCACTAACCCAGTCCATTTGTTAAAAAGTTTTCTGTAATTCCTTCTAGTCTTTTTTTTTTCACATTTATGATGTCCTTGAATGCTTGTCATCATAGTGTATATACTAGTTTTGAAATGTTACTTTATCATAAATATTTCCTTTGGCTATACTACATAATTTCCATATTTCTCTGATTTTTTTTAAACAGGATCTAACAAGTGAGTTGGATAAAATTTGACTCAGGCCAAAGGCTTTCCTCCTTCACTGGTAATAGGCCAGCTGCCCATCAACTCTTCCCAGTGTCTCGTGACTGTGGCCCACTCTAGTGCCTGCTATTTTTTCTCAAATAATTAATTTACAGGGAATAATTAAGACTCATTGCCTTGAGATTAAAAAGTTAGAATTGGCTCTATATGAGAGACTCTCCCTTGCTTAATGCCAACTGAAAAAAAAGGATTATGTTTCTATCTGTGTAATAAATTCTCAGACATCTAAACATCTCATGCTGAGAAAGAAACAGTCAGCCATTTCAGTGTTTAGAGACGCAAGAAATTTGAGCTTTTTCTTTTGGCATTTCTGTCATATTCAGCTGTCATTTTGGGCTCTCAGAACTGTCCCTTTACTTATAACTCCTTTTGATCTGTGTTCATCAATTATTGCATCAGAAGTCCTAACTCTCAATTAGTTTGGAATTTAAATAGAAGAAAATAGATTTGGTTTGATTACAAACTCGAGGTCCTTTATTTTGTGTAATGGCCAGTTAATCTCTCCTTATATTTAAATCGGTTCTTTTCTTTGCTCTATTTATTTGTATACTTCATTAATACCCTGTACCATCTGTGTATTCCCAACTATGTTTTGGTTCTTATTTAGGGACTTTTATCAGAGAAACAGGGTTTTTTTATTATTATTTCTCTTTCTAATTTCAAAAAAATTCATTATTTTTAATGACTACTATATTTAATATCTAATAGAACTTGAAAATATATTCATCTTCATGCATTCATCCATTCTTATTTTTTCCATTTGTTTACTTATTCATTTATAAAGAGTCCTCCTTTCTGGCAGGCAAACAGTTGGTTTTCAGTTCAAAGAAAGGGCCAATTTAGTCAAATAACAGCTTGTGACCTATTGATTTTTCCAAAACATCTGTGCATGAAATTAGAATCTGTTTCCTTGAAATGAAGTACTAATGTATCATCTCCTGTTGATAATATAAAATAAAATTTTCCCAATTATCATTTAGATTTTCTTTTCCATATCTTTATTTTTAAAAGCTCACAGGTTTTGTTTCTTAAATATTGGGATATATTGGGATTAAACTGACATTATATATGGAAAATAAGGTGTTCTTTTCTTTCACTTGCTAGTTGTCATTACATTTCATTATTTTTCCTAAAGCTGATATTTGGTCTGTGAATGTTCTTTGAAATTTCGGCTTGTTTGAAAGACTTTGGCTTATGTGGATGTACTGGAACTTATTTTCTTTCCTTTTTTCTGGATTTATGTTCATTAATTTTTTTTCTGCTCTGTTTATAGAGGCAAATAATTATTTTCTCACACTTTTTAATCCTTTTCTCAAAATACCTTTGATGTTTTCTTTAAGATTATCCTCTAACAGTCCTCAAATACAGATTCAAACATTTGTAAACAGTTATTTTAGTGTAATATTGACCGATTAATAACTAGCTCTTTGCTGCTGGTTTATCACATTTTAAATGAAATAATACTGAATTGAAGCCAGGTTAATGTTAGGGATATTACAATTTTGTCATAACTCTCCTAAAGATCTTTTCATGTATTTTAAGGTTGATTTCCTTTAGGACCGACTGGTTTGATCTCCTTGTAGTCCAAAGTACTCTCAAGAGTCTTCTCCAACATCATAGTTCAAAAGCATCAGTTCTTCAGTGGTCAGTTTTCTTTATGGTCCAAATCTCACATCCATACATGATTACCGGAAAAACCATGGTTTTTGGACTTGGACTATATAGACCTTTGTGGGAAAAGTGACGTCTCTGCTTTTTAATATGCCATCTAGGTTGTCATAGCTTTTCTTCCAAAGAACAAGCATCTTTTAATTTCATGGCTGCAGTCACCATCCACAGTGATTTTGGAGCCCAGGAAAGTAATGATTTTGGAACAATGAATACTTTCTGCTAAAAGAGTATTTACAGAAAAAATAAAGCATAATCATTCCATATTTCATCAGATTTGTATAGCATGATGTCAGAGGTATTCCTTTTCTCAGGAGAACCATTCCCTACCCTGCCCCTTCAAAATACATTTATGATAGAACTTAAATGTATTTACTAATTGTACAAACCCTCTGTCTTTTACTGACATCAATTGTAACCTTTTATAAATTGATTTTTACTTCTGTGACTATTAGGAATGAGTTTGATTTAATACAAATCAATATACAACTGTTAACCAGAAAACATTTAGATGATGTCAATGATCATTGGTACTAACAAATTTCCTTCTCTTATATTAGTTTACACTTTCACATTATGAGACCACCTCTTTCTCCACAGTCTTGCCAATACAGAGCTTGCTTTCTGCTGCAGCATCCTACCATTACCCAGGGATAGGGAAAGCCACAGTTTCTTCTTCTCTGTCTCTATTATACCTATTATATTTACATACTTCCTTGTCATAAAAATTTCAAACAATGCAAGTGATTAAAATGTAAATCTTTTTCTTTGTCCTTTCTCAAGAGTAATTATTATCAATAGTTGAATTAGCACCTGTCATAAAGTTATTTTCAAACATATTTTGTTGGTATGTGTGATTTATTTTTTACATGCACATGTTAAACTATGGGCTTTCCAGGTGGCACTAGTGGTAAAGAACCCACCTGTCAATGCAGGAGACATAAGAGATGTGGGTTTGATCCCTGGGTTGGGAAGATCCCCTGGAGGAGGCCATGGCAACCCACTCCAGTATTCTTGCCTGGAGAATCCCATGGACAGAGGAGCCAGTGGGTTATAGTCCATAGGGTTGCAAAGAGTCAGACATGACTGAAGCAACTTAGCACACACTCACACACGCACAAGCATGTTAAACTATATGCATTGTCCCGTCTTCATTTTTTCTTCGCTTAAAAATATTGAAACAATATAAATGGTTGAACATATTAATGGTTGAATGTATTTTTTTCATCTTGTTTCTTTTTAGTGAACATTTAGATTGTTCTAAATTTTTTTGTTGTAATAGTTAAATGAATACCCATTTCCTAGTGCTGGGTAGGAAACTGAATACACTTGACCCTTGAACAACATGGGTTTGAACTGTGTGGGCCCACTTTTAAGCAGATTTTTTTCAGTTGTAAATACTACAGTCCTACATGGTGTGTAGGTATTGGATCCAGTGGGTTAGAAGAACCACAGGTGCAGAGGGCTGACTATAACATAGGTGTATTTTCAACTGCTCACAGGATCAGCACCCCTAACCCCACATTGTTCAAGGGTCAACTGTATGTCAAATTTTATTAGATTATTAACACTTGCTTATTACCAGTGTTGGTCATTTTCCCAATGTTCTTGATTATTTTTAATTTGTTTTATCTATCAATTTCAGAAAGAGAGATAAAAAAATTTTCCCATTTTGTAGATTTGTCAATTTCTCCATCATGTTGATTTTGCTTCATATATTTCAAGATTATAGTTTTAGTGATACACATTCATGATTATTGTATTTTCTTTATGAGTTGTTCTTTTATCAGGATTTTATGTTCTTCTATTAACAATTTTTCTTAAATTCTATTTTGTCTAATATTGGTATTATTATACTAGGTTTTTTTTTTATTATTTGCTTGGAGTACTCTTGTTTCTTCTCTTTGAACTTCATGTGTGTAGAACTGATTCAATAATAATCCTTAGATCCTAATGCACTACATCATTGATAATCTTTTTACTTGCATTTACATAATTTTATTTAATTTATCTAATTTTTATAAGTGAAAATACTCATGGTTTTACTATAGACAGGGGTTACATGTATACATATATCTTTAAAGTTTCAAATAGAGTATATACTTTTTAGGGTTATTCATCATCCTTCACTATCAAATAGTTTTTTTGATACTTTGGAACAATTTGACTGACTTCTGATCATATCTGATTAGTTCATTATGGATTTTAACCTCATATCATGACAAAAGACAAGCTCACTTAAGGAGTGGAAGTGCCAGCTCTATCGTTTCAGTTTGATTTGGTTTCTTGATTCTTGATTTCTTTATTAGTTTTAGCTTCTTATTTCTTGGCAGAAATATTTCAAGGTCTCTGACCATTTTTGTGGGGATTAGCCAGCTCAAAAGCATAAGAGAATAGACAAACACTATTGACATCATAAGTGAAAATATGAAGAGTAAAAGAACAAAAGCGTAAGGTTATCAAAAGAACAAAAGAGTAAGGTTATCGCTGTCAAGCTCTTTGGACTGAGGAAATCTCATTCTTCCCTTAGTATATTTTACCTTTTTATGTGGGATAGATATTCATTTGACATGCAAAAATGAGGGTTCTGGTGTCCATTTGCAGATTAAAGATTTAGTGAAGCTTAATTTCTTATTTAAGTACAAAATACATTTCAAATAACATATGATATTTTCCCCTTTACAATAAATCAACTAGCGGAGTTATTCTTGGTGTGGTTTGTAAACCTCTGAAGGCCCCAGAGACCCTCTTTCCAGAGGTTGTGTTATCAAAATTGTCATAATAATACTAAAAAATCATGTAGTTTAAAAAAAAATGTGTTGACATTTACACAGATGATGCAAATACCATGGGAGGATACACTGCTTACCTGGAATCAAAGTAGAAGTCTTACCTGGAATCAAAGTAGTAGCAATAAACAATACTGGTAGAGATTTCTTCATTGTCATACATATACAGGAAAGGGGGAAAAAGGCCTTGGATAGAGCAGTATAAATTATTAATTTTATTCAACCTCAATTTTTGAGTACAAGTCTTTTTAATATTGTTGTGAAAAAATATGCATAAAGCAGCTCTGCTGTATACCAAAGATGATGGCTATTTCATTGTGCAATTGTTGAGAGCTGAACTCTCCCCCTCATTTCAAAATGAAATACTGTTCTTGCTTGAAAGAAGCTATGGTTATTCAGACTTGAGTATTTGGCAGACATTTTCTCAAGAAAAAATGAAGTGAGCCTGTCACTTCAAGGCAAGCAACTGACAGTATTTGTGGCCAATGATAAAAACTGAGCTTTCAAGTTAAAATCAGAATTTTGAAAACATGTATCCGCTACCATAAACTTGACAGCTTCTCAATACTTAAAGACAGGACTGGCTACATAATTTGCAGGCCTCAGTGCAAAGGGAAAATACAGGGCTCCTGGTTCAAAAAGCAGGAAAAAAGTGACATTAAGTGTATTAAAATAGAAAGCATTCTCTTTCTTTTTTTATTTGCTACATAATGCTGTTCTAAGTATGGAAAATTAAAAATTTTAAGTTAGCATGAATTTCACTGTTTATATATAAATATAAGAACATTTGATTTATACACAGCTCACTAAAACTGCACAATTTGTATTTCCATAGTTCATACCTGCATTTTTTTATCGTTTTTACCAAGAGGATGAATATGATGCACAACCCTAAGCAACTGTTTTGTTTTTTTCTTAATTTCTTGACATTTGCACATTCCATCAACACCATCTTCAGCTTATTTACATGTAAGGAAAGACTGAAAAAAAAAGAACTATGGGTTGACGTATCTTTCATTTTCTTACCGTCATCATTTCCAGTGCAAATGGTTGGCTATTACAGGAATGGAACACGGATAAGAAATGATATGATAGAGTTCCTAGGTGGCTCATCTTTCTTAGAGTGTACTGCCTTCTTCTGCATTTGAAGCAAATTCTGATTTGATTGAAAAGATGTGATTTCTCAGGGCTGTTAGCATCCCCGCTCAGGCATAAGCTTAGTGGGCTTACCTTTATTTGAATTTCACATAGCTCCCACGCATTGTAGGTGCATCAGAACTTTGTGATCATAAGACATGGGGAATGCTATATGCTGCTATGTGCAAATGAGGGGCCAAGGAACTGCAGACATGCTATCATCTTTTGATCCTGTTTCTTTTGCTTTATTGTCTCATTGGGCTTCACTTACAAATCACAAGGTCAAAAATGAAATTATTAAAATTTTGAAGATGGTAACAACAGAGTATTAAACCAAGCACCAGAACCTTCTGGGTATGTGGTCCTCTATGTGTCAACTGCCACAAATGAGTGGACATTTTCATTCTATTTTTGGTTATTTTTTATTCTTCCAATTGTAGATATTGGAGCAAGATTGGTCAATAATAAAGTATAAATTTATATAATTTTTTTTTTTTTTAAATAGCAGAGACATCACCTTGCTGACAAGGGTACTTATAGTCAAAGCTATGGCTTTTCCAGTAGTCATGTATGGATGTGAGAGTTGAATCATAAAGAAGCTGTGGTGCTGGAGAAGACTCTGGAGAATCCCTTGAACTGCAAGGAGATTGAACCAGTCAATCATAAAGGAAATCAGCCCTGAATATTCATTGGAAGAACTGGTGCTGAAGCTGAAGCTCCAATGCTTTGGCCACCTGATGTGAAGAGTTGTCTCATTGGAAAAAGATTCTGATGCTGGGAAAGGTTGAAGGCAAAAGGAGAAGGGGGTAGCAGAGCATGAGATGGTCAGATAGCATCACTGACTCAATGGACATGAGTCTGAGTAAACTCTGGGAGATAGTGGAGGACAGAGAAGCCTGGCATGTTGCAGTCCATGGGGTCACAAAGAGTCAGACACAACCTAAGAGACTGAACAGCACAACCAAAATATGTCAGTAAATATAAAGAGAAAAAAAGCCATATTCTTGAACTCAGGATTCTAATGGTGGAAATTTATCATAAAAATTATTCAAACGAAAGGAAAAAACTATATTCACGAATTGTTCATTAATCTATTAAATATTCAGTGTTAATGGAATATAGAATAAATCATTGTCCAACAAAGGACAATTATTATTTTTATTTACATGCATAAAAATAGTAAAAAACACTTGCAAAAACATGGTGACATACTCAAAGGTCAGAATGATAATAAAAGTGAGCAGACATTGGGATTAGACCTGTGTAAAATTATGAATGCCTTTGGATAAATATCACTTGGAAATACACTCAGAAACACAAAGCTATACCAGAGTAATAGGATTATATTTGATTTGTTTTTATTTTGCTGAACATTTTTTAATATTGTTTTTTCTTGGTAAAAACAAACACAAAAACCCAAGAGGTTTTCTGAGGCAATTATAGTATAATACATCACACTTGAAACTGAAATTTAGGTTGCAAACCTAACTCACTCACTTGAATATCTGTAATTCTAGATAAATAATTTGATTTTGTGAACATCAGTTTTATCAACAGTTACATATAAATTCCACTGGCTCCATACAGTTATAAAATTAATTAAAATTATATGTGTAAAAAGTGTTCCTTAAAGTCCCTGAAACATAGTTGATATTCAGTACATTCTAGTTGAATCTGAAATCAGGGAGACTTCTTTTTTCATTCTAGTGTTTTTAAAATGCTAATAAACTTTGCCAAAAGGCTTAGCATACTGGCCTAGAGAAGGTTATACACTTTGGGAATTTTACTTGATAAGTGAACTTATTACTTTCAACACATTTTGATTGTGTGTGGTTGAATGCTTCAAATCCATTTTTATCTCCAAAGGCCATTTACTGTCCTACCCACAATGATCAAAAGGAGTCAAATGAGGAGTGTATATAGTTCAGGCAAAATCCTTTGCTGTATCAAAAAAGCAGCTAATCTGTAATGATCTCCTGTAAGTAGACTTACAAATTCAAATTCTTTAAATGCTTTTTTGTTGTACAAATAGTTGCAAAGGATTATAAATTCTTTGGTGTTATTTGATTGCAGGATTCTATGGAAACATCTACAGACCACCTACTGGCACAGTGGAAATAGTGCAGGAATGGAATTTGGGAGAACTGCGTTTTTATAAACTCAGCCTCATCCCTCCCCTCTCCATCTGTAACTTTAGGGGTTGCATTACTAATTTTTTCAGATCTTTTTAATTTTTCAAATTCTGTGATCTCATGATTTTATCTAGCTATCTAGCTATCATCTAACTATCTACCTATCAGACATTATGCATTTCTTGATAATAGAGCACCCATTTAACAACAGGTGGTTATACATTACCCATCAGCCAACTGTGTGTCCACAAATACCTGAAGTAAATCCTATAAAATGAGCTTCATAATTTCCTAAATATGTTTGTCTTACAAGCTAAATTCCATCTTTGTATATTTAATGACAGAGAAAATATCTATCTCATTACAGAAAAGCCTATAATATAACAGCATACCTGGCAAACCAACTTGTTTGGGGGGAGGCAAGGCTGATATTTATTGAGCATTTATTATATTCCAGACTCTTTTAAAAGCACTTAAGAAGAGATGGCAAGAATACACAGAAGAACTGTACAAAAACTGTATC
>NW_011494794.1:2180565-2180976 GCF_000754665.1 Bison bison bison | reverse complement strand
AGATTCTTCCAAAATCTAACAGAGATTAACAGATTTAATTTAGACAAGAGCTGGAAGCCTCCTTACGATAGTTCTAATTAGATGATTATTCAGCTTCTATTTGAGTATTTTCAGTTAGTACATTCACACTTTTCTAAGGCAGCTCATTCTGCTCCTTATTTATTATTATTATTGTCTTAGATTGTTTAGCTGTGTTGTTGTTATTGTTGCTGTTGTTGTCTGCTCTGTGAGCTCGCAAGATCTTAGTTGCTCCTCACCCAGGGATTGAACTGTACTCTCGGCAGTAAAAGCATGGAGCCTTAATCACTGGACCACTAGGGAATTCCTATCGGCTCCTTGTTTTTATTAAGTCAAAATATCTCTATGACTTCTGTGGTTCTGTCCTCTGGACCTGACAGGACACACCTACCC
>NW_011494794.1:2179378-2180465 GCF_000754665.1 Bison bison bison | reverse complement strand
ATTTTATTTTTAAACTTTACATAATTGTATTAGTTTTGCCAAATATCAAAATGAATCCGCCACAGGTATACATGTGTTCCCCATCCCGAACCCTCCTCCCTCCTCCCTCCCCATACCATCCCTCTGGGCCGTCCCAGTACACTAATAGGTAGATAGTTAGATGATAGCTAGATAGCTAGATAAAATCATGGTCTCATGATTTTATCTAGCTATCTAGCTATCATCTAACTATCTACCTATCAGACATTATGCATTTCTTGATAATAGAGCACCCATTTAACAACAGGTGGTTATACATTACCCATCAGCCAACTGTGTGTCCACAAATACCTGAAGTAAATCCTATAAAATGAGCTTCATAATTTCCTAAATATGTTTGTCTTACAAGCTAAATTCCATCTTTGTATATTTAATGACAGAGAAAATATCTATCTCATTACAGAAAAGCCTATAATATAACAGCATACCTGGCAAACCAACTTGTTTGGGGGGAGGCAAGGCTGATATTTATTGAGCATTTATTATATTCCAGACTCTTTTAAAAGCACTTAAGAAGAGATGGCAAGAATACACAGAAGAACTGTACAAAAAAGATCTTCATGACCCAGATAATCACGATGGTGTGATCACTGACCTAGAGCCAGACATCCTGGAATGTGAAGTCAAGTGGGCCTTAGGAAGCATCACTACAAACAAAGCTAGTGGAGGTAATGGAATTCCAGTTGAGCTATTCCAAATCCTGAAAGATGATGCTGTGAAAGTGCTGCACTCAATATGCCAGCAAATTTGGAAAACTCAGCAGTGGCCACAGGACTGGAAAAGGTCAGTTTTCATCCAATCACAAAGAAAGGCAATGCCAAAGAATGCTCAAACTACCGCACAATTGCACTCATCACACACGCTAGTAAAGTAATGCTCAAAATTCTCGAAGCCAGGCTTCAGCAATTTATGAACCGTGAACTTCCTGATGTTCAAGCTGGTTTTAGAAGAGGCAGAGGAACCAGAGATTAAATTGCCAACATCCACTGGATCATGGAAAAAGCAAGAGAGTTCCAGAAAAACATCTATTTCTGCTTCATTGACTATG
>NW_011494794.1:2178996-2179278 GCF_000754665.1 Bison bison bison | reverse complement strand
TCAAGGCTGTATATTGTCACCCTGCTTATTTAACTTATATGCAGAATACATCATGAGAAACGCTGGACTGGAAGAAACGCTGGACTGGAAGAAACACAAGTTGGAATCAAGATTGCCGGGGGAAATATCAATAACCTGAGATATGCAGATGACACCACGCTTATGGCAGAAAGTGAAGAGGAACTAAAAAGCCTCTTGATGAAAGTGAAAGAGGAGAGTGACAAAGTTGGCTTAAAGCTCAACATTCAGAAAACGAAGATCATGGCATCCGGTCCCATCACT
>NW_011494794.1:2174500-2178896 GCF_000754665.1 Bison bison bison | reverse complement strand
CATGAAATTAAAAGACGCTTACTCCTTGGAAGGAAAGTTATGACCAACCTAGATAGCATATTCAAAAGCAGAGACATTACTTTGCCAACAAAGGTTCGTCTAGTCAAGGCTATGGTTTTTCCTGTGCTCTGGATGTGAGAGTTGGACTGTGAAGAAGGCTGAGCGCCGAAGAATTGATGCTTTTGAACTGTGGTGTTGGAGAAGACTCTTGAGAGTCCCTTGGACTGCAAGGAGATCCAACCAGTCCATTCTGAAGGAGATCAGCCCTGGGATTTCTTTGGAAGGAATGATGCTACAGCTGAAACTCCAGTACTTTGGCCACCTCATGCGAAGAGTTGACTCATTGGAAAAGACTCTGATGCTGGGAGGGATTGGGGGAGGAGGAGAAGGGGATGCCAGAGGATGAGATGGCTGGATGGCATCACTGACTCGATGGACGTGAGTCTGAGTGAACTCTGGGAGTTGGTGATGGACAGGGAGGCCTGGCGTGCTGCGATTCATGGGGTCGCAAAGAGTCGGACACAACTGAGTGACTGATCTGATCTGATCTGAACATACATTATGGCATGTAAAACTCAAAGCAATATCTAGGTAAATACTGTTTAATATGTAAGGAATCTCATGCCCAGAAAGCATTTAAAATTTTCCCTAAGGCCACACTATTAAATAGCAAAATTACAGTGAAAACCCAGGTCCACTCATGGTGAAGCCTGAGCTCTTATATAATAGCCTGCCCAACTGCCTTTTGAGAGCAACCGGCTGATGAACATTTCCCCAAGTATCTCTCTTATTTATAATCATACATCTCTAGATATTCATAGGTGGTCTTTTACAAATGGAAATAAAGGTATCTATTCTGGGCTCCAGGATCCCTGACTTGGCAAGTGGAGAGAATGAAAGCAGAGAGGGAAGGGAACTTTATGTCAATTTTTCAAAAGGCACTAGCATTGGGAGCAACTACACTAAGATGAAAAATTGGAGCAAAGCAGAATAAGCCAAGAAAAGACAACAAAGACATGATTGAGAAAGTATGCTTATTGAATTATTAGACAGGATGAAGCAGGAAGCAGAAAAAAGATGTTTCCACTAATGATGACTGATAGTTGGCAAAGATATTTTTGAAACAAGATAACCTATTCTCCACAAGTCAAGTGACAGGACCAAATCCAAATTTTAACAGGAAAAATGTGGTTATGAACCACTAGAATGAACATCACAGGCATAGCTCCATCAATTGATGTTCCCCACGACTAAAGCAAGATATTACTGAAGTTGCACGTTCATCACTTTTAAACTAGATGTCAGAGATCTTAAAACACTCCAGAAGGAAAAAAAAAATCTCATCTTTTATATTGTGAAAGAGATAAAGCACATGACAGGAAATGTAACTCTCCTGAGAATTATTCCCAAAGGATTTGATAGCATTTCTTTTGTGGTTTTAAATAAATATCCTTCTCAGGAATTTCAGCTTTTGGATCCAATTAAAACTATAATTCCTTGTGCCAAATACATGAAAGGACAGAACTGATTGGAACACAGAGCGTTACCATGAACCTGAAGCTCAACTGAGAGCAGATGTCAACCAGCAGTCTGTAAAGAAGCAAGAGACAATTCCATGAGACAGCTCATGGACATGCAGGATTGCGAAGGAGAGGCCATAGCCGTAGATTTGGTTCATGAGTAGAGCAGCGTTTTGGGGCCATAGACTATACACTTAACTCTATTCATCTCTTCTAGTTCCCAGCACTGGATTGTCTCTTCCTAATCAGAAGGACTGGTAGCCAGGGTTCTTAATCACCTTCTCTTAGGAGACTAGCATCTCTGATTTCTCTACTTAAAGACAGTTGAGAGTTGACCACAATTTTGCTTTAACTTTTACTTGGTTTAGTCTTATTCTCTTTCCCCCATACATTGCTGTCTCACTTGGGATTTTTTTTTAATTTGACACATGTACACCTGTGGCGGATTCATTTTGATATTTGGCAAAACTAATACAATTATGTAAAGTTTAAAAATAAAATAAAAAAAAAGAAATGGAAGATGTACTAGTTATCTATTTCTATGTAACAAATTGCTCTAAAAATGAAGTGGCTTGAAGAAGCAAACATTTTTTTATCTCATAGATTGTGTGGGTCAGTAATCTTCAATGGTTTAGCTGAGTTGTCTCAGTTCACGGTTTCAAACAAGGTAGTTATTTAGGTGTTGGTCAGGTCTGCAGTCATCTCAAGGTTCAAATGAAAGGGGATCCATTTTCAAGCTCACTTTCTTGTCTATTGGAAGGTCTCAGATCCACTTCTAAGCTCACTTACAACATAGCAGCTCATTTCCCCAAGAGCAAGCAATAGAGAAGAGCAAAATAAAAATAGCCATTGAGGGTGAAAGATTGAACTAAACATTTTACCCTCTAAACAAAATGATGCATCTATTTCCAGATGATAATTCTAAATCTCATTTAGTCATGGGTTAGGAGTGTCAGAATGTGAAGAATATTGTTTTTAATAGCTCATCAGAAAGTAACTTGTATATTTCAGTTGAGCCTGAAAAATAGGGAAAAATATTCACTCTAAATTTAACCTAACCACATATTAAAAAGTAAACCAAACACAATTATCACTGTAGAATATTTAGAAAAGAACATATAAAAGTAAGATATAACATACAATATGACAAATTATTTTAGGAATTAACAATATGGACACGATGTGATCATGACTAGTTTGTGGCATTACAATTTTTATATAAATTTAAGAAGTAAATATATATGAATCAAACAGTTAAGAATCAAAATTAGAAATAATTCAAACATATGGGGAAAAAAGATCATAATAATAATGATAAAAGTATAAACTAACAAGAAAGAACAGAGCAATAGAAATATGCTGACTTTGTCATTACAAGAGCCATTTTTCTACAAGACAGAAAAAAAAATCTATACAACAAGCTTTTAGCAAATCTAATAACAATTCATGTATGAGAGTACGTACATAACATATGTAGGTTGGATACTAGGGGTAGGTTGTGATACATCTACATCAAAAATTTCTCTCTAGTATTTATATATAATGCTTTGGAAAATATCTTTTCTTATGAGAATAATAATTAGTACATATTTCAAAATAATAAAAGCTGTACTGAGGTGTATGGTATAATTAATTTGATTAGAATAGGTAATATTTTATTTGATCATCTCTCTGACTTTCTGGAATTAACCATTGAATGGTAATACTATAGTTAAATATTATATTGTGCTCATAAACTTACGGCTTCTCTGGTGTCTCAGTTGGTAAACAATCCACCTGCAATACAGGAGACCCAGTGGGGTTGATCCTGAGTGGGGAAGATCCCCTGGAGAAGGGAATGGCAACCCACTCCAGTATTCTTGTCTGGGAAATCCTATGGACAGAGGAGCCTGGCAGGCTACAGTCCATGGGGTTGCAATGTAAGCTTAACAAATCATGCAACTTTTGATGTTTTCCAGTATGGCAGACTGTGGAGGTCTTTCTAAGCCACTTATTGAAACTAAACAAAAAACTGGGCAAAATATAAAATATTTGTTTGAGAACAACGTAGAGACACATGTATGTGGGGGGTGGATGGGGAGAATGTGTGTACACTTTTCATAAATGGGTTCTGGGTTTCTTCCAGCCTCCTATAAATCTCACTGGTTTTCATACCAGCTAGTGGGACCCACCATCCTGGTGTTGGATCACTGGGATGGGATCCCAACATCTGAGGTAAACCCCTCACTCCCCAGGGAGGATCTCGGAATCTTTGTAATCCCTCTACCCTTGTGAGTCCCCTCCTGGGGGCCTGGGGGATGTGTAAGTCCTGACCTAATATTTCTCTTCCCTTCTAACCTGACTCTGTGATCTTTCCTCATAGCCTTTGTTGTAGAAGAGATTTTCTGCCAGTTTTCAGTTTGTTTTCCATAAGTTTCTCCTATGTATCAACAGATGGATTTTTGATGTGTCTTGGGGGAAACTGAGCTCTCTCTGCCATCTTGATCTTCACAGCCCAGTGATGGTCTTAAGGCTCAGCCCACATTCCCAGTGGGGGGCTTTGGTCCTGGGTTCTGGAAGGAGCAGACCAGGTCCTATTTTCTGATTAATGTGAAATTTTAATTAGGGATATACATTTTATTGACTTGAAATTCTTTTAACTTGAAAGTAAGATCCAGGGCACACAGAAATAAGACTTTTTGAATTTGCTTACAGTAAATACTTATACATCAAAAGCGCTTTCTTTGGCTTTTGACCATGTAAAGGTCACTGTGAATGTGTACTTATACACTGTGATAATTATTTTTTTATTTTTTTTTTTTTTTATTTTTTTATTTTTTTCTCTAATTTTATTTTATTTTTAAACTTTACATAATTGTATTAGTTTTGCCAAATAT
>NW_011494794.1:2141416-2174400 GCF_000754665.1 Bison bison bison | reverse complement strand
GTTCATTGCCATTCTCCCAAATCTTCCCACCCTCTCCCTCTCCCACAGAGTCCATAAGACTGTTCAATACATCATACACTGTGATAATTAAAAGGAAGAGAATTAACTCATCCTTCTTTATTTTAGAAGCCCTAAACACCCAAAGAAAATGTCTTTAGCCTTTGACCAAAGAGGAATTGAGTTAAAATGAGGGAGAAAAAAGGATATAATGGGCATTGCTCTCTCTTTCCTTCTCTACTGGGTTTGAAGCTCTTTCTCTGTATTTTTCTCTTCCCCTTCAGAGATTTATACTCTTTAATTGCCAGGGGCTTTTGTCAGAAATGAGATGGCTTGTTTGAAGTTTAATAAGAATCTATTAACACCAAAACAATCACTCTGCAAATTGACAAAATCTACATTTTTATTTTGAAAAGTTTTCTAATATTTGAAGCTTTATTTGTAGGGGATAAGGTAGTCAGAAACAGCAATGTTTATACGTAAGAACTAAATAATATATAAATAAAAAGTAAAAGAAATCTTTATGCATTAATTCTAGCTATGAACTGACCTCTAATATTTCTAAACAAACAGAAAATGCTCTACTATGGAATCTATGTAGGATCCTTTTACTTTGAGCTGAGGAATTTGCTATGTTGGAAAGTGAGTTAAATATGCATAATATGTCTCAGCAAGCCCCACAATCATACCTGTTATGTGTCTTCACATACATTTTCATTTTTTAATTAGCAAAAATATAAAATTTTGAAGCTTGGAAATAAATTGTATGGAATCCATTTTGAAATTATACCCTCTATGTAATCAGATGCATACAACTCATGTATCTTAATAACTAAGAAACATAGGATAATATTTTAAAATTTCCTTTATTCTCAGCATGTCTATCCTTTAAGGCTGTGCTCTTGGCATAAATATTTTATTTTGTGATCACAAACTCATTGCTTTAACCTCATGCTTTCAAAGTAATGCTTTCTGGGAAAAATCCTCATTCACAAGAGTATCCCGCTTTCCATAGTCACTGTGCCATACTCGCTTTGACATTTCCTAAAGGTCATTGTTCAGGTTTCAAGATCATGTTACTGATTTTTCTGCTTTTTTGCACTATCAGGAAAAGAGAATATTCTGTAAAGGTTTGCTGGGCCCTTCTGTTCCCACTGGAGACTAAACAGCAGAAAACTGATTCCTTCTGCTTCAGATTCTCCAGGCTAGCTTCAGATTCTTATTTAGATATAAACACTCATGGCTTTCAAAGATCCAAAGAACCTTAGACACAAAGAAATAACAGGTCATAAAATTGTTGTAGATGCCACAGTCTCTCTTCCAAAATCAGAATGAAAAAGTATCATCACAAACAATGTAAACTCCCACTTCATCTCCCTACTCCCCACCTCCACCCCCAGCATGCAGTGTTTTAGAGCATTCAGTTTCTCTTGGAGGCAAAACTCATCATCATATCAAGGCATTTGCCTGAAATTCAATGACAATATCCTCAAATGATGAGCCCATGTATCAGGAAAAATAAAACAAAGAGAGTCCTGGACATTTACTGGGTACTACATATGCTTTCACCTAACCTTTGCTACTCCACAAGGTAAATCAACATCAGGAACCGTGTTTTAAAGAGGGGAAACTGGATTCAGAGATGAGAAACAGTTTGCTAAAATACTTGCAACAGTCATTCTGATTGGTTTTTGTTGCACACCTGTTCTTCAATTACAGAATCCTCAAATGTTTCTGGACTAATTCTGTTTGGGTTTTATTTTCCTAAAAGCCTTCACCTTGTTGCCCATTTTAAAAAGATTACAGTTTTTCTTATTTAAAGTCATTTGACACTCAACCTAGTGATCTCTGTCTCCTCCTGGAGAACTTTGACAACAGAAGCAGGATCTAACTCCAAGTAATTTAAGCAGGTCAGAGCTACATGCATTCAGTTGGTGAATGTTGCCAATAATATCAGCATGGGTGACCAATTTGTCCACTGCTATTTCAGCCTTTCAGGGGCATTCAGTTTAATCCATAAACAGTGGACAAAAGGATCATTCAGTTTAATTGGATCTGTAGACTGTACTTTCTTGAAGGAACAGTAAATATTGTTTGGAGTCTAATGTGAAGGGAAACAGAAGAAAGACTGCGGCAAAATGAAAAATGCGATCATTTGTCTTCCTTCTGAAATATTGAGAGAGTGATGAGACTGTGCACGTAACATAGTTATACTCTTTAGGAGAAAGCTGCTATATATTCCCAAAGCCTTCTTTTCCTGCTTAGTCACTGCTGTCATTGCTGGAAATAGCACAAGATTTAATCCTAAAGGTCTAGCCCTGAGTCTTGGTTCTGTGTATGATTACTTTGCCCAAAAGATTTTGGGCAAATTGTTTAATCTTTCTTAGATTTTGTTTCTGTATCTTTGAAATTAATATTTTAATACTGAACTAATAGTGTAATTTTGAAAATTAAATGAGCGAAATTACTTGAAAATGAATGATAAGCCCTACAAGTATATAAATAATAATTTTATTCTCACATATCAATATAAATTTAGTATCATATTCATATAGCAATATATCAGTGGTTTCCAAAGTGTGCTCTACAGAAAACTAATGTCGCAGAAATTCTCTGAAAGGTGGGCTTTAGGTCTTTGGGGGAACATTTATTTATTCAAGTAGACTCACTGAGCCTTGCCAGATGCTCTTCTTGGTCAATAATGAGATATGGCTCATAATTTTCTGTTTTGTGATGCTCACAATTCTGCAACATATAGTTCTGAAACTATATCTCCATTGCTGTTCAGTCACTCAGTCATTTCCGATTCTTTGTGACCCCATGGACTGCAGCACACCAGGCCTCCCTGTCCCTCACCATTTCCCGGTGTTTGCCCAAGTTCCTGTTCATTGCATTGGTGATGCCATCCTCTGATGCTCTCTTCTTCTGCCCTCAATCCTTCCCAGGATCAGGGACTTTCCCAATGATTCGTCTGTTCTCATCAGATGACCAAAATACTGGAGCTTCAGCTTCAGTTATTCCAGTGAATACTCAGGGTTGACCTCCCTTAAGATTGACTGGTTTGATCTCCTTGCTGTCCAAGGGACTCTCAGGAGTCTTCTTCTGCACCACAGTTCAAAGGCGTCGATTCTTTGGCGTTCTGCCTTCTTTATGGCCCAGCTCTCACAACTTGTACATGACCACTGGGAAGACCATAGCCTTGACTATATGGAGCTTTGTAGGCAGAGTAATATCTGTTTGTAACCAACTCCAATTACAAAAGTATATATGTTGCCTTTCCTGAATGTTTCCTGGATTAACTTCCATCTGATTTACTCTTTACCTTCTTCTCTCTTGAACCTCAGCATATACCATGGCACCTCTAGGTGTATACATGAAATATAAGGAATAATAATGATTATAAAAGAATTCCAGAAAACAGTTTCAGAAAAACATTTACTTCTACTTCATTGACTACACAAAAGTATTTGACTGTGTGGATCACAACAAACCGTGGAAAATTCTTAAAGAGATGGTAGTACCAAACTACCTTACCTGTCTCCTGAAAAGCCTGTGTGCAGGTCAAGAAGCAATAGTTAGAAAAAAATGGAAAAACTGACTGGTTCAAAATTCAGAAAGGAGTATGATAAGGCTGTATATTGTCACCCTGTTTATTTAACTTAAATGTAGAGTACATGTGTGCTAAGTCACTTCAGTCACGTCCTACTGTTTGCAAAACTATAGACAGTAGCCCACCAGACTCCTCTGTCCATGGGATTCTCCAGGCAAGAATACTGGAGTAGATTGCTATGCCCTCTTCCAGGGGATCTTCCCAATTCAGGGATTGAACCCACGTCTCTTACGTCTCCTCCATTGTCAGGCAGGTTCTTTATCACTAGCACCACATGGGGAAGCCCTATATGCAGAGTACACCATGTGAAATGCCAGGCTGAATGAATCACAAGCTGGAATCAAGATTGCTAGGAGAAATATCAACCTCAGATATGCAGATGATATCACTCTAAAGGCATAAAGTGAAGAGGAACTAAAAAGCCTCTTGATGAGGGTCAAAGAGGAGAGTGAAAAAGCTGGCTTAAAACTCAACATTCAAAAAACTAAGGTCATGGTATCCAGTCCCATCACTGCATGGCAAGTTGAAGGGGAAAAAGTGGGGAAAAAATAACAGATTTTACTTTCTTGGGCTCCAAAATCACTGTGGACAGTGACTGCAGCCATGAAATTAAAAGACTTTTGCTCTTTGGGAGGAAAGCTATGACAAACACAGACAGTGCACTCAAAAGCAGAGATGTCACTTTGCTGACAAAGGTTCATCTAGTCAAAGCTATGGTTTTTCCAGTAGTTATGTATGGATGTAAGAGTTGGACAATAAAGAAGACTGAGCACCAAATAATTGATATTTTTGAATTGTAGGGTTGGAGAATACTCTTTAAGAGTCCCTTGGACTGCAAGGGGATCAAACCAGTCAATCTGAAAGGAAATCAACCCTGAATATTCATTGGAAGGACTGATGCTGAAGCTGAAGCTCCAATACTTTGGCCACCAATGTGAAGAGCCAACTCATTGAAAAAGATCCTGATGCTGGGAAAGATTGAAGGCAAAAAGAGAAGAGGGCGGCAGAGGGTGAGATAGTTAGATAGCATCCTCTACTCAATGGACGTGAATTTAAGCAAACTCTAGGAGATAGTGGATGACAGAGGAGCCTGGCATGTTGCAGTCCATGTGGTCTCAGAGTCAGACATGGTTAGTGACTGAACAGCAACGACAATATGAAACAATTTGGCTTTTCCTAGTCTTGGAAAAGGAAGTAAAAAGAGCAACTAAAGCTCCAGTCTATTGATTCGCTTCTTATCTAAACAGCTGTTTATTGCTGGATTTTGTTTTTTATAGCATTGTCAATAATTGTCTCTAATGTTGCTCAGAAGAGACTTTTCTAACTTTTTGACTTTCCCAAGTCCCTTCAATCGAAGGTCTTCAATCGAAGGTCTGTAAATATATCTTATATATATCTTATATATATATCTTCTGAGTAAAGATCTTTTTTCTCTTTTAAAAATATATGCCTGCTTCTTAAACTAACTTGTATGGGGAGGGAGGAGGGAGGAGGGTTCAGGATGGGAAACACATGTATACCTGTGGCGGATTCATTTTGATATTTGGCAAAAACTAATACAATTATGTAAAGTTTAAAAATAAAATAAAATTTAAAAAGTATATATGCCTGCTTCTTAAACTAACTTGGCAGCCTTTCAAAGGTGGAAGACAAAGCTCAAAGACTAGAAAAGATGATTTTTATATTGAAAATTTAATACTCTGGCTTGAACTTACTGTGGACAAGCCACATATTTGATGTTCTCAGTCAGTCAGTCAGTCAGTCAATTCAGTCGCTCAGTCATGTCTGACTCTTTGCGACCCCATGAATCGCAGCACACCAGGCCTTCCTGTCCATCACCAACTCCCAGAGTTCACTCAAACTCACGTCCATTGAGTCGGTGATGCCATCCAGCCATCTCATCCTTTGGCGTCCCCTTCTCCTCCTGCCCCCAATCCCTCCCACCATCAGAGTCTTTGCCAATGAGTCAACTCTTCGCATGAGGTGGCCAAAAGACTGGAGTGTCAGCTTTAGCATCATTCCTTCCAAAGAACACCCAGAGCTGATCTTCAGAATGGACTGGTTGGATCTCCTTGCAGTCCAAGGGACTCTCAAGAGTCTTCTCCAACACCACAGTTCAAAAGCGTCTATTCTTTGGCGCTCAGCTTTCTTCACAGTCCAACTCTCACATCCATACATGACCACTGGAAAAACCATAGCCTTGACTAGCCGGACTTTTGTTGGCAAAGTAATGTCTCTGCTTTTGAATATGCTATCTAGGTTGGTCATAACTTTCCTTCCAAGGAGTAAGCATCTTTTAATTGTCTTTTGATGTTTTAAAAGTGAATTAGATGGCTCTGCTGCTATGTACAATGCCATGTCCAACATCCTACAAATATGTTCCATTTGGAGTGACTGAAGCAGAACATGTTCCAACCTTAGAGTCATGGGATTTTAGGGCTGTCCAAAAGTCCACTTGGCCTATCACACTGTACACTAAGAAAGGCATTGCATTTTAAAGATGCCTTTCCCTTGAGATCTACTGAAATTTTAGAGAAAGGGTTTGTTGTGAGCTCTTATTAGAAAGCTGAGAAAGAGGAATCAGGAAATTTGAAATTAAGTTTAGCTAATATAGAGCTTCCTGATGGCTCAGCCAGTAAAGACTTTGGATGCCAATTCAGGAGACCTGGGTTCAATCCGTGAGTCAGGAAGATTCCCTGGAGAAGGAAATAGCTAACCACTTCAGTGTTCTTGCCTGGAGAATTCCATGGACAGAGGAGCCTGGCAGGCTGTTTGTCATAGGGTCACAGAGATTTGGACATGACTGAGTGACTAACACTTTCAGCTAATATAGGATCCATATTAGGAGGTCTTCTAGTGATTCTCTAATTTATTTATTTATTTGATTGAGTCATTTTTATGGCACCATTCTGTGCAAAACACTAGGGGAGATATTTATCACCCATGTCCTGGACAGCCTCTTTGTTGAATACTTGGTGTCTTCAATCCCATTCCTGCTCCAAGAGCAGAATCAGGCACAGCTCTTTTTTTCCTGAGGCTTCCTGTGAATTCTTATCACAACGTTTCTGCAGCCTCTCCACTCAGTAAGACTAAGCATGTGAAAAAGCCTACAGATCGTCCAACCTGGGGGTAATGGTCACAATAGCTAAGTTATTGAGCTGCCACGCTAATCATTTCATGTGATTTATTGCAGTTAATCCTCACTACAATCCTGTAAGTAGGTACAGTTATCACTCTTTTTCTTAAAAAAAAAAAAAATGATATCTAAGGCTCAAAGAGGTTAAGTATCTCTCCCAGAGTCATACCAGTTTAGCTGGGGTTGGACCCAAGCAGCTTGAGTCTAGAACAAATACTCCGGAAGATAGTGCTGAGACTTCTCAGATGCAAGGCTATCAACAGAGAAACCCACTAGCTCCCTCATGTGCTGTGGGCTCAGCTGTGTCTGACTCTGCCACTAGTTCACTTATAGGTGGCATTAGTGAAAAGAGAGTTGACAACCAATTTGAATTCCATTTTCAATTCTGATATTCAAAACCTGCGTGGTTCTGAAAAATTACAATGGGAGAAATTACCTCTATTATAGAATTTGAACGAAAAGTAAAATCAGATTAAATCAGATAGCACATATGGGAGCATTATTAGAGTGAGTGACTTATTATGGGTACACAATAAATACTGAGTTGCTCTTTTCCCCCCTGAAGTATATAGTGCAAATGTGAGGGATTCTTGTCTTTCCTATGTTTTCTCTCTAAGTTTAAAAAATAAGATCTTTTTTTCCTTTTGTACACTTTTTTGAGAATAGGCCTCTTGTGACCCACTGGAATCACTGAGATCATTGTACAGAGGCTCTCCTGTAGAAGATGACATCAAAGCTTGTCATCTCTATAAAAAAGCCACAATCACCATGATGGATTTTTTTCCCTTTTGCCTAAAATTATTTGAACCTGTAATATATAGATTTTGGGTTGATAATAGATGATGATTTTGTCTGCCATTTACATTTTGACATAATTTTAAACTTTGGTAAGATGGATTTATAGGGATCAGAATAAGAATGCATTGGTTTACGAGACCTTGAGTGGTATGATATGGAAGAAAAATAGAGAAAATGTAGGTTATAGAGGGTGAAGACAAACCTGTCTCCCAGCTCAGGTCACACCCAGGGTTGACCCTGTGTCCATGGTTTCCCAGTCTGAGGATGTAGTGAGTGATTTCAAGGTACATATGTTGGGGGAGGGGAGTCTGGGTGCTGGGATGTGAACTGTGTGGTATTTGATGGTTGAAGTGAAAGAAAAGAGGATCAGTCTATGGTTTTACTGAAATCAGATATACTTTAAAGTGATGTCTCACTTTGAGACTGACAGCATTTTGAGAAACAGGCTTCCTACTGCCAAGCTCCTAGAACAGCCTTGGGGTATACTCATGGGAAATTGCTTCATGCTAATAGTCATCCCTATATCCCATCAAGGCCAATAAACCCAGTGGTTTAAGAGTTCTTCTAGTGGCTGATTTCAAACCTAGTAAATATGAAAGATTGTTCAGAAAAGCAACAGAGCTTACCACTAAACAGGTCATCATTAGTCATGTCTTGCCTGAGTGCTGAAATACTCACGATGAGATATTCCCTGCCAAAGAAAGAGTGGGTAGATGAAACTTAAAAATGAGATAGCCAGGCTTCAAATGTCAGTTTAACCATTTCAAACCAGTGTGAAACCTACATTATTTAACTCCTTGAAACTTTCATTTGTAAAACAGGACTATCACTGTTTAGCTTTTTGATTGTTGAGAAGGCTAAATTAAACAAGTACGTGCTTGTATACCAAGACATTATATTTTCACTTTTTTTGTTTTTTGCTAAATGGCACCTGAAATTTTCTGGTTTGTTTCAGAAGTATATACATTTTCTGGTTTGTTTCAGAAGTATATCTGGTGTTGATCTCTTCATGGCCTTGGGGCTCCCTGGGCAAAAGGGCTTTGTCGGGCAGCAGAGTTCAGAAAGCATACGGTTCTCCCTAGTTTTACCTTTAGTGGTATTTTCCCAGAGCACCATGAAGCTTAAGCTGAGTGTATATACCCCTTCTCATTATCACTGGGACTACCTTTTGTTGTCAATGGGAATCGTGGTGGTTCTCCTCCCAAGTCTCCTTCTAGTAGGAGAGATTGTATTACATAAGGGAAATATTGAAAGAGAAGCCAGGAGATCTTATTTGGTAAATCACAAATTTCCTATTTGGGCCTCTAAATTTTTATTTACAACATGAGGGATGGACAAAAATGGTAACAGAGAATGTTCTCCAATTTAATTTATACTCTTCTTCTTTTATTCAATCTTGATTTTGTGACAGTTCTAACTCCTCTACCATTCTTCGTATCTCTATAAAATTAGGTAATTTTCTTCCTTTCTTGTTTTGCTTTTTAAGATCTTGACTTCCTTTATTTATTTATTTTTAAAAGTCTTATTGAATTTTTTTTACAATTTTTTACAATATAGCTTCTGTTTTATGTTTTGTTGTGGAAAGGTATGTGGGGTCTTAGCTCCCCAATTCAGTTCAGTTCAGTCACTCATGTCTGACTCTTTGCAACCCCATGGACTACAGTATGCCAGGCTTCGCTGTCCACCACCAACTCCTGGAGCACACTTAAACTCATGTCCATTGCATCGGTGATGCCATCACACCATCTCAACCTCTGTAGTCCCCTTTTCCACCCACCTTCAATCCTTCCCAACATCAGGGTCTTTTTAAATGAGTCAGTTCTTTGCATCAGGTGGCCGAAGTATTGGAGTTTCAGCTTCAATATCAGTCCTTCAAATGAACATTCAGGACTGATCTGCTTTAGGATTGACTGGTTGGATCTTCTTTCAGTCCAAGGGACTCTCAAGAGTCTTCTCCAACAAAACAGTTCAAAAGCATCAATTCTTTGGCAGTTAGCTTTCTTTATAGTCCAACTCTCACATCCATACATGACTACTGGAAAAACCATAACCTTAACTCTATGGACCTTTGTTGGCAAAGTAATGTCTCTGCTTTTGAATACTCTGTCTAGGTTGGTCATAACTTTCCTTCCAAGGAGTAAGCGTCTTTTAATTTCATGGCTGCAATCACCATCTGCAGTGATTTTGGAACCCCAAAAAATAAAGTCAGCCACTGTTTCCAGTGTTTCCCCATTTATTTGCCATGAAGTGATGGGACCAGATGCCATGATCTTAGTTTCCTGAATGTGAAGTTTTAAGCCAACTTTTTCACTTTCTTCTTTCACTTTCATCAAGAGGCTCTTTAGTGCTTCTTTGCTTGCTGCCATAAGGGTGTCATCTGCATATCTGAGGTTATTGATATTTCTCCTGGAAATCTTGATTCCAGCTTCTGCTTCATCCAGCCCAGCGTTTCTCATGATGTACTCTGTATATAAGTTAAATAAGCAGGGTGACAATATACAGCCTTGATGTACTCCTTTTCCTATTTGGAACCAGTCTGTTGTTCCATGTCCAGTTCTAACTGTTGCTTTCTGACCTGCATACAGATTTTCAGAAGCAGGTCAGCTGGTCTGGTAGTCCTGTCTCTTGAACAATTTTCCACAGTTTGTTGTGATCCACGCAGTCAAAGGCTTTGGCGTAGTCAATAAAGCAAAAGTAAATGTTTTTCTGGAACTGTCTTGCTTTTTCGATGATCCAACAGATGTTGGCAATTTGATCTCTGGTTCCTCTGCCTTTTCTAAATCTAGTTAAACATCTGGAAATTCATAGTTCATGTACTGTTGAAGCCTGGCTTGGAGAATTTTGAGAATTACTTTGCTAGCATGTGAGACTTCACTTTCACTTTTCACTTTCATGCATTGGAGAAGGAAATGGCAACCCACTCCAATGTTCTTGCCTGGAGAATCCCAGGGACAGGGGAGCCTGGAGGGCTGCTGTCTATGGGGTCGCACAGAGTTGGACACGACTGAAGTGACTTAGCAGCAGCAGCGTGTGAGATGAATGTAACTGTGCGGTAGTTTGAACATTCTTTGGCATTGCCTTGTTGGTATTGCAATGAAAACTGACCTTTTCCAGTCCTGTGGCCACTGCTGAGTTTTCCAAATTTGCTGGCATATCAAGTGCAACACTTTCACAGCATCATCTTTTAGAATTTGAAATAGCTCAACTGGAAATCCATCATCTCCACTAGCTTTATTTGTAGTGATGCTTCCTAAGGCCCACTTGACTTTGCATTCCAGGATGTCTGGCTATAGGTTAGTGATCAAATCATCGTAGTTATCTGGGTCATGAAAATCTGTATAGTTCTTCTGTGTATTCTTGCCACCTCTTCTTAATATCTTCTGCTTCGGTTAGGTCCATACCATTCCTGTCCTTTATTGTATTCATCTTTGCATGAAATGTTCCCTTGGTATCTCTAGTTTTCTTGAAGAGATCTCTAGTCTTTTTTTCCCAGTGGATGTGACAGGTGAAGGATGTAAAATCCTATGCTTAAAGAGCAATATTACATAGGAACCCTGAATGTTAGGCCCATGAATCAAGGCAAATTGGAAGTGGTCATACAGGAGATGGCAAGAGTGATTATGTACATTTTAGGAATCAGTGAACTAAAACAGACTGGAATGCGTGAATTTAACTCAGATGACCCTTATATGTACTACTGTGGGCAAGAATCCCTTAGAAGAAATGGAGTAGCCACATAGTCAACGAAAGAGTCCTAATGCAGTACTTGGATGCAATCTCAAACACGACAGAATGATCTCTGTTCGTTTTCAAGGCAAACCATTCAATAACAGTAATCCAGGTTTAGCTCCCCAACCAGGGATTAAACCCATACCTTCTGCACTGGAAGGTGAAGTCTTAACCACTAGACCACCAGAGAAATCCCTTGACTTCTTTAGAGAAGAGACAGTGTATAAATGTGAAGTAGAATTCTACGGTATTTATTTCTAAGTAAATCCTGTTCCAAAATATTACGTTATGGCTAAGTCTGTGTAGAGATTTTCTTGGTATGTTTCCTATGAGACCATGTATGAAAATTCAATTATTTCAGTTATGTATTTAAGTAAAAAAAGTTTTCTTCTGAATGCATACTCCCCTAAGAAGGATTACCGTGCATGTGTTATGTGCTTAGTTGAGTCCAACTCTTCATGACTTTATGGAGTGCAGCCCGCCAGGTACCTCTGTCCATGGGATTCTCCAGGCAAGAATACTGGAGTGGGTCACCATGTCTTCCTCCAGGAGATCTTCCCGACCCAGGGATCGAAACAGTGCTTCCTACATTGGCAAGCAGATTTTACCACTGAGCCTCCAGGAAGCCCTTAGGTAAGTTTGCTGCTGCTGCTGCTAAGTTGCTTCAGTCGTGTCCAACTCTATGTGACCCTATGGACTGTAGCCCGCCAGGTACCTCTGTCCATGAGGGATTCTCCAGGCAAGAATACTTGAGTGGTTCCCATGCCCTCCTCCAGGGGATCTTCCCAACCCAGGGATGGAACCCACGTCTCCTGAGTTTCCTACATTGGCAAGCAGATTCTTTACCACTGAGCCACCTGGGAAACTTCTAATAAGGTTTACTAGAGTTTTAAAAATAAGGGTTTCCATGTCAATTATCTTGCTATTTTTTTTCTGTTACTGATATTCAAGCTTTTGTACTCTAGAGGTCAGTATAATGTTAAAAATGGGAGCCTTTTTTTTCATGGTAAGATCTTAAAAACAAGGTGTTTAAATTTAAATCTTGCATAAAGCTGAAAAAAGGAACTCTCTAACCACAAAAAGACACTTGTAAAATGAAGATAATCCAAAACAGAATGTCCAGGGAGAATTAAGCAGTGATTGAAATTGGTAACAGAATTACATGAACAAAATAATTCCCTAAAGTTATATAATCTTGGGAACAAAAATATATGATAAGCAGAAGGTGGAAAGTAATGTACAAAAGGACAGAACAAAAGAAAGTCATGAAGAAACATCAGATATAATAGGGACGAATATTTAAGGTCACTGAGAGAAAGTCCCTTTTGAAATTCTTGGATGCTGACATAGTGTTCAAATGATAGTGACAGGAAACTAAAGGAAGGAAATATTTGCCTTTATATTGGCAGCATCTACTCTTTGCAGGAATCACCAGTTTTCTCAAACCCATTCAACTCCCATGTCTTATTTTCCATCAGTGAACCTGCCTCCTTCATCTAGAAAACCAAGGCCATAACTCTGAGTCCTTCTCACATAAAGCCTTACAGGTTAATGTACATCTGCCATCAAAATCACTTCCTCACTCTAGTATCAGAAGAAAGGATACCCTACTTTTTGTTCAGATCTAAATTCTGGCAGTGTTATGGCCCCACCTTCACCCACTTCAGTACAACATGCTCCATTAGATATTCAGCCTCTTCAACTGATATTTTTAATCTTCTGTTTTCTTTTTTCTTTTTTTGGGGGGCTTATCCTCCTCAGCCTATAAACATGAGCATTTCTTATAAGAAAGGAAAAAGAAAAGAAAAAGAAACAAGAAAAATCTTTGTCTTTGCATCTTCTTTAAGGAAGTGTCAGATCTCTCTTCTATGGTCCTCCAAAGCTCTGGTAAAAATAATCTGTAATATCCTCTAAGTCACCGTTTCATCTTTTGCAGTCTAAAGCTTGGCCTCACCATTCCTCTGGAACTAGCCTTCGCAAGTCACCAATGACCTTCTCAGTGACCGATCCAATGATATTTTTCAGTTCTTGCCTTACAGATTTTTCTGCTACATTTGATACTACATATTATTATTCTGCCTCTTGAATTTTCTAATCTGTTTTCTCTGATGGCATTTGATTTACCTCTTCTACCTGTATACTTAGAGCCTTTGTGGACTGGTCTTCATCTGCTGACCACTTTCCTACTAGAATCCCCAAGTCACTCCCATATTTGAAAGTCTTCAATCATTCTCCATCACTGTCAGAAAAAATCAGGCCCCCTAGCATGGCCTGAAACAGTAAAGTGTATAAAATAATAAGTTTATAAAATGAAAATATATAACAACAAACAAATATAGTCATTACAGTTCTAGTGTTTATACTAATCTACCTTAGTGCTGGGGCTTCCCTGGTGGCTCTGAGGTAAAGAATCTGCCTGCAGTGTAGGAGAAACAGGAGACATGGGTTAGATCCCTGGGTCAGGAAGATCCTCTGGAGGAGGGCATGGTAACCCACTCCAGTATTCTTGACTGGAGACTCCCATGGACAGAGGAGCCTGGCGGGCTACAGTCCATGGGGTCGCAAAGAGTTGGACATGACTGAAGCAACTGAGCAAGCACAAAACTGTGTTTATGTGTGTTTACTCAAACTTGGACAAGGCATCACAATTTTTGCTTGCACAAATTAAATCTTTAAATATTTGGGTGAGATAAGGTAGTAAGATATAGTGAATCATGCCAATCTATCCAATTTAGTGCAGGAAATCTTTTATTTAAGCATTGGGCATTCTTTGGGGAACTTTCCTCCTATAATAACATATGGCTATGGCTTGAGTATAGAATCCATCTTTGTCATTACTGTTATGATGTTCTAAGTATTCTAGATCTCATCTACGCTTCCTTTATTAAAAATAAAGAACTAATTATGTTGCATTTATTGAGTCCATATTTGATTGAGCCAAGAAGTGCTTCTTTTCTTTGTTTCTTTCATGTATTGTTCAGTATCTATCATAACTACTTAGTTCTGCCCTTATGCAAAAGCAGTCACTGAAGATATGTAAAAAAAATTACAATGGCTCTGTTCCAGTAAAATTTGATTTATAAATACTAAAATTTGAGTTTCATATAATTTTTTTGTCACAAAATATTATTCCTCTCATGATTCTTTCAACTATATAAAAAGGTTAAAAAAGATGCCTAACCTATTCACCTATACAAAAATAGACAGTGGGCAGGTGGATATTGGAATCAAGTGGTCTGGAATTAAACCTAGACTCTGCAATAAATGCCAGGACTTTGAATAAGCCATTTAACCTTTCCGAGTTTTCCCTGACTTTTAAGTGGAGCTGATAATATCTATCCCTCAGTGTGTTGGTAAGAATTGAAAGTTAATATGTGAGGATATGTGGACACAAAATATGTTCCTAATAACTGAAAATCCACCTCTCAGTTATTTTTGTCTTACCTCAAATGGTAGTCTGTGATGGAAAGAATAAATGTCCACCCTCCTGTAGTGTCAATAACAAGGTCTTTTAAGTATAATAAACCCCATTATGTTTTTCTTAAGCAACGGTAGGTT
The DNA here is from genome assembly GCF_000754665.1 of Bison bison bison. Classification (NCBI taxonomy): domain Eukaryota; kingdom Metazoa; phylum Chordata; class Mammalia; order Artiodactyla; family Bovidae; genus Bison; species Bison bison. Next base: position 2,159,572 of record NW_011494794.1, on the reverse strand, counting down.
TTGCTCTTTTTAGTGTGCCTCAGCATTCACATACAGATGATACTCAGCTTTGTTCATGTGCTTCATCTTGTAGTGTTCTCTTGTTTCTTTGGAAAATACTTAATGATTTATGGATGTGAAAAAAAAAGAAAAGTTCCTGTGAAACTTTACAGCTTCATTTTTGGCTTAAGATGTTGAAATGGTCAACAGTAAATTTTTGCCTAGTTTGAAGGATTTTGTTTCACCTTTTAAAAAGTAATTTCAATCTTTATCACTTTTTGACATGTTTTCTGGTATTGTTAAGCTTTAAAAATAAGTTTGTATTTTGAACAACTAATTCATTTAGAAACAGTGGGATGGCAACACCTGATCGAACAATATTCACCAATTAACTTCCAGGGCTAGAAATCTATGATCTGGAAGTGGGGGGCGGGGCACAGTCTTGTGGAGGAAATCTTGAAACTGGGCACCTTTCTGACATGTGGGCACTACCACCATTCAGATTGTTTTCACAGAGGGTAGGCTATGTTTGGTCTGCCATGGAGAGGGGAGGAAACTGCAAAGTGCCAATTTCTCCCAACCCCTGTTATTCTTTGTGTCGTGTTTACAGCAGAAGGGGTGGGTGGGACACGGCAGCATCTCTCTTGATGGAGCATCTCTCTTGATCTCCCTCCCCATCAGGATGTACTGGCAGCTCTGTGAGAGGAAGATTTTATCCTAGTGTCCTGGCCAGCTTCCATCTGGCTAAAGGCATTTTATCTAAATATTTCCAAGGCGCCTATCTCTGCAGTATTGAAGTGCTCAATTAGATATGGCCCAAGTCTTTGTAGCATATCAGTGTGCACTGCTGAACAGCTGCTGAGTTCCAACAGAGGGTGAAGTCATCTCTATATATAGAGCATGGCAAGCTGTTTGGAACAGTGGCAGATTTAAGCAGGCAAATGCACACCTGAGCTGTAAGTCAGTCACCTGTCCAGAGTGACAGAAGGGTCTGGAGAAACCTTTAATCGCTTAGGGGCAAATGGCATGGAGCCCACAGGGTCATTTTTAAGATTTTGAAAATAGCTTGTAGCCTAAGTATTTTTTTTTTTCTGTCAACTCCACAAATAGTGGAAATCATTATCCACAAAAGGGACTTTTTCTTCTATGATTTCCTCCTACAACTTGGAGTTTGTTTATTGATAAGAAGTTCATCCCATATTGGCCAGTATCCACGGCATTGTTATTTATTAAATATCATTGTTTGAAGTTAAGTCATTGTGCATTTATTCATTTAGTGCTTGTCTTCCCTGTTAGACTGTGAGCTCCTCACTCCCGGCACATACTATTCATACTTGAATAAATACATAAATATTGAGTGTTATGTTGCTGCTGCTAAGTCGCTTCAGTCGTGTTATGACAATTCATAATTATGCATGGAATATGATGTCTTGTTGTTGTTTTAGTCATTAAGCTGTGTCCGACTCTTTTGAGACCCCAGGGACTCTACACTGCCAGGCTCCTTTGTCCATGGGATTTCCCAGACAAAATATTGGAGTGGGTTACCATTTCCTTCTGCACGGGATCTTCCTGACTCTGGGGTTGAACCTGTGTCTCCTGCATTGCAGTAGATTCTTTACCAATGAACCAACTGGCAAACCTGTATGATGTCTTGGTCTCCACTAAAAGGCTGTAATTGTTGCTCCTATAAAAGTAATATGGAAGGGATGTGAAAATACATTTCCTAAATTCTTGGGTTGGTTCTCAGAGGGCTATAGCACCCATGTGGTGATGGAAATCTGGCACTGGAAGGATCCCAAGAGATCATGTAGATCTCTCTGTCTCTCATTTGACTGAGCATAGGCTGCTGTGATTTGAAGACAAGAACAAGATGAATAGCTAATTGCACAAACATGCCTGCACACAGAAAAAAGATGGAGCCATTGGAACTTCTGAAGTTCCATCCTCCTGTTCCATCCATCCATTAACCACTAAGTACCTGTACAACTTTGAGAAAGTCACAGAATGCTAATAAACCTTAGTTTCTTCATCTGACAAATGGAGATAATAACCCATGCCCTGCTCCTCTCGTGGGGTCTTAAGGAAGATCTGAAAATGCTATGCAAACTATGCCACTCTTAGGCAGGAAGGTATACTCTTATTTTTGTGATCCTTATCTTGAGAAATCTGTTTGCAGGTCAGGAAGCAACAGTTAGAACTGGACATGGAACAACAGACTGGTACCAAATCAGGAAAGTAATATGTCAAGGCTGTATATTTAACTTATATGCTTATTTAACTCTGCTTATTTAACTTATATGCAGAGTACATCATGAGAAATGCTGGGCTAGATAAAGCACAAGCTGGAATCAAGATTTCCAGGAGAAATATTAATAACCTTAGATATGCAGATGACACCACCCTTATGGCAGAAAGTGAAGAAGAACTAAAGAGCCTCTTGATGAAAGTGGAAGAGGAGAGTGAAAAAGTTGGCTTAAAACTCAACATTCAGAAAATTAAGATCATGGCATCTGGTCCCATCGCTTGATGGCAAATAGATGGGCTAACAATGGAAACAGTGAGAGACTTTATTTTGGGGGGCTCCAAAATCACTGCAGATGGTGATTGCAACCATGAAATTAAAAGACACTTGCTTCTTGGAAGAAAAGTTATGGCCAACGTAGACAGCATATTAAAAAGCAGAGACATTACTTTGCCAACAAAAGTCCATCTACTCAAGGCTATGATTTTTCCAGTGGTCATGTATGGATGTGAGAGTTGGACTATAAAGAAAGCTGAGCATTGAAGAATTGATGCTTTTGAACTGTTTTGTTGGAGAAGACTCTTCAGAGTCCCTTGGACTGCAAGGCGATCCAACCAATTCATCCTAAAGGAAATCAGTCCTGAATATTCATTGGTAGGACTGATGTTGAAGCTGAAACTCCAATACTTTGGCCACCTGATGCGAAAAACTGATTCATTAGAAAAGTCCCTGATGATGGGAAAGATTAAAGGTTGGACGAGAAGGGGATGACAGAGGATGAGATGGTTGGATGGCATCACCAACTCAAAGGACGTGAGTCTGAGTAAACTCCAGGAGTTGGTGATGGACAGGGGGGCCTGGCATGCTGCAGTCCATGAAGTCGCAAAGAGTTGGACACGACTGAGTGACTGAACTGAACTGAACTATCTTATCTGTCAGCAAGGGTCAGATAGCTGTGAGCATCCCATCTCTGGCCAGCTGGAGGCCACAGCTCCATCTTATCCATTTCTCCCTTTATTGATTGTAAAGGTGTGTCAAGTGGGCAAGCAGGTGAGAGATACTCCAGGGACAGTTGCTGCTGCTGCTGCTGTAACTCACTTCAGTCGTGCTCAGTCTGTGTGACCCCATAGACAGCAGCCCACCAGATACCCCCATCCCTGGGATTCTCCAGGCAAGAACACTGGAGTGAGGTGCCATTGCCTTCTCTGCCGAGGACAGTTAGCATCCTGGATTCTTGATATTCCAAATCATCTGAACAGAAAGCCACTGTAACTTCCTCTCAGGGTCCTTCACTGTGCCTCTCCAGTAATTCCACCTCATGTCACAGAATCAGAAGCCACCGAAGGTCAGATAGTGCCCGAATGAGGAACACCAGAAGAGAGCATTTCATTTATGGCCAATGCTCACTTTATCCCACAACTCTCTTATCAGCTATTAAAGCCTGAGCACGTATGTGGGAAGATAGATTACTTCCTGGGGATGTAGACTGTCCTTGCTATGAATTTGTAAAATAAACTTTGGACTTATGTGAGGCAAGGAAGATCCAAACTCTTGTCCAGTGCTGATTTGTGGGACACATCTAGTTTGTCATTTGTTAGTCATTAAACTGAGCCAGAGTGATATAAGCACTTGCTACCAGGAGTGTGAATCCAGGAGCCTGGAGCAAAGAAGACCTGCCTGGATGAACAACGTCCTTAAATTGGTTCTAAAATTCTGCCATGGGTCATAAAACTATTCTCAGTGTAGAGAATAGCCCAAAGTGGGTAAATGCTTTGCTAGCACTAATACTTTTTGTTAACTCCCCAAAGGCACAGATAAGAGCATATAGACCTCCCTGTACCTTAATTTTTCTCTTGCCCTTTCTATCAGTATTCAGCCTGCATTGGTCCTTCAAGTCACCTATATTGCTGGTCTGACAGCTAGGTACTCATGGGCAGGAGGGGGAGGAATTGAGCTGATTACCTGTTAACTTCAGTCTAAATGAAATAGATTTCCATATGCTTTAAAATTCATAGTTCTCTCTTCTGCATCCTCCTCCCGGGTTTCCAAGCTTTCTCTATAAAAAGGCAATGTGACAAATTCCTTTGCCAAGGCTTGGATGTTGGGAACTCAGAGTTTTTATTTAATCACGGTGCTGAGTTCCTGTCTGGCCTTGAATATGCTATTTTACATTTCAAATATTCCATCTGTAAAGGCAGAATGATAATTCTCCCCCATCTTGCAGGGAGTTGGGAGATGATTGATTATTTAGTGTTTTAAAGAACTTTAGAGACACCAAGTGCTAAATGACTAGTGTTATTAAACACTCTCTAAACAGGTTAAAGATACTGGGAAAAGTTTGAAGCCGAAATATTGGTCAGCTGACCTGTTTTGGCATGAAATCTCCTCAGATTTCTCTTCCTATAGCACTCACTGAGTGATGAAGCTCTGTGTGTCTAACAATAAAGGAATCTGGGTCATTAACTCGGATTGTCAAAACCACGCAGTTCTTTATTCCTTGTCCTGTTTTATTTTATGAGGACACAATTCTAAACCTTCATATCAGTAGAGATCACAATTATATAATAAACATGCCTCAAAATAAGCTATTTTATCATGAAATGGGCTATGTTTTAAGATGATAGCTGGTGATTGAAGTAAGATAATCCTTGTCAAGTGCAACCTTTTGAAAGCAAAGTGTAGTTATCCTCGAGATTTACAACTTCTGTGATGCTAACTGAATCTCTAAGATTTGGGGAAATTCTCTCTCAATTTTGATCCCTCCCTACATTTTATGCAGATTATTTCCTTTGTCAACTAAATATACATTGCATTTCTATAATGAGTCAGCTAAGACACAAATATAAATATTACACATGTTGTCTTGATCACAGAGAGCTTTATAATGTTTATAACGTTGGGAAAACATGAATGTTTAATGATAACTAAAATACGAATTAAGGGGCTTCCCCGGCTGTCCAGTGGTTAGGACTCTGTGCTCCCACTGCATGGAATACAGATTTGATTCCTGGTTGGACAACTAAGATCCCACCTGCCCTGCAGTATGACCAAAAAAAAATTAAGATAAAAAGATTAAAAAAAATAAATAAATAAAATGCAAAGTGATATATAAATTAGTGTATGAATACAGATGAGGGTAACTACTGCCTTAGAGAGTCAGAAGAGTTCTCAGATGTTGGGGACATTTAAATTGATAAATTTAACCTGATAAATAAAAAAGGGATAAGAGATGGAAGAGTATTCTTTGCAGAGGATGTAATAAGTGTCCTGAATATTTTAGGTTTACCATTTGTGACAGAATATGAAAGAGTGGTGTGTATATTTACCTATTGAATTCCACTTAAACACTCTGAAAGAGGCCCTTTTACCTTTATTGATCACAAATTAACATCTCTTCCAAGGAAGAGCTCCTCTTTTACAAATTCCCCTAACACACAGTTTACTTGGCTTCTCATACAGTTTGGGGTAGGGGATAAAAGTGTGTCGAGGGTCACGTTCTGTCCCTCACAATGATCCAGAATTGCTCCCCCTCTCACCTTGTGCCTCCCAGGGATGACTAGAATCATAAGAAGTGCCCTTGACCGTGAGTGGCTGCTCTTCAGCAAGCCCCTACACTTCTAGTTTAAAGACCATGTATTAACTCGGGTTGCAGGGAGCCATGAAAGGCTTGGGGAATACCTGAACTCAGCCCTCTGGAGTGGAACTACCAAGGTACCGTGACACTATGTGATTCTGTCCAGACTTCATTAGTCTCCAAGGGTCATATATTACAGAAATTGTTTGAGCAGACTTCTGCTACTTAGAGAGGGCCATAACATTGTAAATATTATCAATGATCAAAAGGTATTAATAATAAGTGTTGTCCAGAATGTGGAGAAACTGAAACCCTTGTACACTGTGGGTGGGAACATAATATGGGGCAACTGCTATGCAAAACAGTTGAAGTTTCCTCAAAAAAATAAAGTAAAAAAAGAGTACAAATATGATCTAGCAATCCTCCTTCTGGATATATATCCAAAACAACTGAAATCAGGATCTGTAAGAGATAAAGACCTTTTTAGACAGAAGTACATTGTGGCTGCTGCTCTCTAGGTTCTTTCAATATTTGTATTTGTAATTCTTAGCGCATGTGTGCTAAGTCACTTCAGTCTTGTTCAACTCTGTGTGACCCTGTGGACTGCAGATTGCCAGGCTCCTCTGTCCATGGGATTCTCCAGGCAAGATTACTGGTGTCGGTTGCCCTGCCTTCCTCCAGGGGATCTTCCTGACGCAGGGATCGAACCTTTGTCTCTTAGACCTAACCTGCATTGGCAGGCGGATTCTTTACCACTAGTGCCACCCAGGAAGACCTATAATCCTTAGACAACTAAGCAAAACTTTTTCTACTCTTTGTATAGAACTTTTTGGCACTAATTTGAATAACAGAGCTGGGGTGACTCTGAGTTATAGAAAGAACTATTTTCTTTATTCTTCTTCTTTTGCACTCCAACAAAGGAGTGAATGCAGAAAACGTCCAACCTCTTCACCACTACCTCGCTGACATTTGGAACTCTGAAGTTCTTTTCATCCTAATGATAAGTTTTGATTTCTGAGCACTTATATGCTGGCCCCTAACTAATTATCTGTAATTAGTTCTCATTTGGTAAGGTGAATTCTGTTATTTGAGTCTCATTTAGGATGTTGCTGCTGCTGCTGCTGCTGCTAAGTCGCTTCAGTCGTGTCCGACTCTGTGTGACCCCAGAGACGGCAGCCCACCAGGCTCCCCGCTCCCTGGGATTCTCCAGGCAAGAACACTGGAGTGGGTTGCCATTTCCTTCTCCAATGCATGAAAGTGAGAAGTGAAAGTGAAGTCACTCAGTCGTGTCCAACTCTTTGCAACCCCCTGGACCTCATGGACTGCAGTCCACCAGGCTCCTCCGTCCATGGGATTTTCCAGGCAAGAGTACTGGAGTGGGGTGCCATTGCCTTCTCTGATTTAGGATGCATTTCCTAACATTTAGGATGTTAGAAAATGCTAAATCCAGAGAAGACAAGATAAATTCAAGAGTCAAGGACCAAAAGTGAAACGTAGGAGACCAAGGTTGACTGAATCAAAGGAGCTTTAGATATGGGAAGAAAGGTTTTAGGACTCAGGACCTGAGAAAAGAGGCAAGCTCCAGACTCCAGCAGAGAGCAGACAAAAGGGGCTCTGAGTGATTGTCTGGGATATTCACAGTTGTATGTGACTCGTTTTGCTTTTGCATCCCAACTGGGGAGTAGTACAGTGGAAGAGTGAGGTGTGGGCAGGTTTAATCTTTTTAAATGGTAATGGGTATATTTAAATCACAAGTGATGGTAGGGGTTTTAAATTTTTTACTGATACACAGTCTTCATGTTAGGAAGGGGAATTGAAGCCAGAGTATGAAGCTCTAATTATTAAAATATATGTATATGTGAGCAGAAGTTTGAGGAAGCTTAAGGAGGTTGGAGAGAGATACAGTGTATTTTGGGAGTCACTAAATCACATCTTACATGAACAAATGTCTTTGTCTATCACAGCAGTCTACAGACTAGGTGGCAGGCCAAATTCTACCCTTAAAGACAGTTTCAGACCTATGACCTGGTTCTGTTCTTCAGGTTATCTAAGTAGCTTGCAGACAGCTACTATATTACATGGTATTTGTTGGGCTCATCTAGTGTGTTATTAGAAAAAGTATAGAAGATATTCCTACTTGTCCCTCTATTTGGTTGTTCATATTGGTTTGTCCTGGTTGGTACTGTAGTGGATTTACATGTGGAGTTAACTCTCATGACCTGTTTCTGTAGGACTTCTGGCCTAAAATGGTTCTTATATTTTGAAAGGGTTGTAAAAAAAACACACACATACACAGTGGGGGTCAAGGATGAAGAGAGAGAGAGAATGATTAGGGGACAGAGGTTGTATGTAGCGTATAAAGCCTAAACTAGTTACCATCTGGCCCTTCATAGAAAAAGCTGCTACCCCCTGGTTGGTAAGACAGGCCCCTCTAGAGATGACCTGATTTATCCACCAGCCTCAGGCAGCCTGACTTCGCAGAAGTCTTTCCATTCCAGGGCTTGCTGTGTCTCACTGTTGCTATCCAGCATTGTCCCGCAGCCTATAAAGCACATTGGCAGACTCCATTTCAACTCTTAATGGGTTGTGACGTGAAAACCGCTAGTGCAAATGAGGCCCTTTCTAGACGTCCCTGCAGAATTAAACAGCCCATGGAGACCAGACCACAGTCTTTCTGTTGTGAGGCAGTGCTTCCCCAAGGCCTTTAGAAGTTTTAATTGCTGATGCCTTTTCCTGAAGATAAATAGTTACTGGTACTGTCAGTCTCTCTCCTTTCACAAGCACTACAATCATAAAGAATTTATAGGAAGCTGCCCAAAATGTCATAGATTTTTGAAAGAAAGCTTTTTAATCAATTAAAAATGTATATGAATCAAAACTCATAATATTTACATAATATCTTCCCTCATTGATATCAAGAACACTATTAGTGATGCTCAATCACTTCATTTTTAAAGTACTAGAGTCTACAATGATAAATATCTGTAGTTAAGAAACCAAAGATAATTTGGAAGCGAAGTTTCTCATTTTATGCTTAATAATAATGATAATGACAGTAACAGTAGTATCACCTTACCTGTCTATTAAAATTTACAGCTTTTCCTGCATTTTCATATTTGTGTGTGTTCAGTTGCTTAGTTGTGTCCTACTCTTTGAGACACCCTGGATTGTGGCTCTCCAGGCTCCTCTGTCCATGGAATTTTCCAGGGGAGAATACCTGTGGGGTTGCCATTTCCTCATCCAGGGGATCTTCTTGACCTGGGGATCAAACCCAAGTCTTCTGCATCTCCTGCGTTAGCAGATGGAATCTTTACCACTGAGACACCTGGAAGGCCTATTTTCATATTTACATTTCATCTAATTCACATAATTACCATATGAGTTGTGAATGGCACAGTCAGTATTTTATATACTTGTGTGTGTGTGTGTGTGTGTGTATATGTGTGTATATATATATTTACTAAAGGAAACAGCAAGATAAAGAATCCAAGGTGATCAAGCCAGAAAATGGCAGAATAATAAGATTATTTGGGCTTCTAGCCTGTGATGCTTCTACCATACCAGCATAACACTTGGTTAATACCATGAAGAATTTTAATGTTTAAAAATTATAATTATAGAATTATCATTCTAAGATTAAAGATAAAAAATGATTAAACATACCTAATGGGTAAAAAATATCTTAACTGATAGCTGTATCTACTGTTAATATTCCTGTTCCTAATTTTGAGCAGGTTCTATATATCTAAAAGATTAAAAAGAGTAGATTTTTAAAATGTTCCATGTAAATCGATTCCAATTATTCACCCCTGGTAAATATTATTTTCTCTTTCCATTCCAGTCCTTCAAAAGATGGAAAAACAGCCTTTTTATTACTTCCCTGGCTAGTTTCTTCATGGTCTAGTCATCTTTCTTACAATCACCTAAGGCAGTGATCCTGGATTAAGAGATTTCTTTCCAATAAACTTCAAAAACAGTTTTCAAACCCTGTCAAATTCCTTTGGAATTTGTTTTTGAGTTGACTGCTCTGTTCCATGTTTAATGAAAAAAGCAAATGTATCTTGATCAAAATGTATCAAAATCAGCCCTAAATCTAAACCTGAAAAAAAGTATTATTATTTGAAAAATGGCCCACAGTTAATTAAAAAGACAGTTATTTTCTATGAAATATTCTGGTAATCAATTGGTATTAACAAAAGATACATTTTAAAGGTGGGAAAAAAGCTATACTTTGTTGTATCTTAACTTAGCAGTGGAACTTTTAGATAGAAGGTTGATATGCTGGTTCCAAAATAAGATATCACATTTCAATTGTACATTAAAAACAAAAGAAAAAAGAGCAGCCTGGGAACATATAAGAGAAAGGGCAAAGCAATTGCTAGAGAGACATTTTATGTAAATAGTACCGTTTTAGACAAAAGAATAAACTCCGTATTTAAAAGAATATAATAAATACTGATTTCCACATTCAGGAATAGGCTCAGTTAGTTATAAGTAAAGACAGGAATAAACACAATTCCTATCTAAGCCAGCCTTGCTCTGTTCTGTGAACCATTCTTTTCAAATAAATTAATGTTACTTTTCTGAAAACAGATAATATTCAATGTATGAAACTTGGAAACCAAAAAAATAAGGAAAGAACAAGTATTATCACATTACTTCCTTTACTGGGGGCAGATGTTCCAGTTATTTCACAAAAAAAACCAAAACTTTTTTTGTAATACACAGGATTGGTAGAATTACAGTGAAGTTGCTCTAGCTAAGTGGTATATGCTTGACTCAAACTACACCATTCTCTTTCTTGACACTTTGAATACAGTGATTCAAAGACAGAAAAAAAAAAAAAAAAAACCAACTATTTGAGCCACGTAGTGGTAAACGGATGCAGCTGAAAATTAGCTTTCCCTCCCTGGTTTCCCAAACTGCTTCTACTGAGTCTGATTTTTCAGCTCCCCTTTGCCTTGCCCTTCTCCTCTTCCTCTTCCACCCCTTCCTCCATCCTCCCCTCCTTCTGCATCATAATCTTTGGCTTAAATTAGATAACATTTGTTTCTGTTGCTTGCAACCAAAGAAACATTAAGTCACACATATGCTATTTTGTATCTTGTTTTTGTTACTATTATATCATTTTATGATATAGTATGGGTTTCCCTGGTGGCTCAGATGGTAAAGAATCCACCGGTAATTCAGGAGACCTGGGTTCCATCCCTGGGTTGGGAAGATCCCCTGGAGGAGGGCATGGCAAGCCACTCTGGTATTCTTGCCTGGAGAATCCCCATGGACAGAGGAGCCAGGTGGGCTATAGTCCATGGGCTCACAAAGAGTAGAACATGACTGAGCAACTAAGCCCCCATTACATAGGACACAACTGAACGACTAAGCACACATTACATAGACTACAAATGTTTAATACTTTAGTAGTATCCCATTACATGGATGTATCAGAATGTTTAAAAAACAAAGTATTAGATATTGAATAACACATCAGTGAATATATTTTTATATATACCCATGTCCATATATCTAATTAGTTTCTAAGGTTATATCCTGAGTTAAAATAACTGGATTGAATATTATAGACTTAAGAATCTTGCTCTTCCAAAAAATGTTAATTACACCTTAATCAGGATTGCATTTGTATATATTTCTCATGTTCTTACATTATTATGATTTAAGATATTTTGCTACTTCAATAGGAAAAATTGCATCCTTGTGTTTGAATTTATATATTTCTCTTACTCCAAATAGATACTGCCTTTTTATCCTTTAAATTGAGTCTGAGCTACAGCAGGAAAAGACATGAAATATTTTGTCTCCAACTGGCAATGTGATCCATTGGTTTATAAATCAATTAGGTTATAAAAAGTTAAAAATGCAGTTGAGTGTTACATTTTGAATTGGTTTAGCTTTGTGCATTTATATAGATTTGGAATTCTTTCCATATAAATAATTTCATCTTTTTATTCATGTAGTGGGAATCCTTATATTCTTTTCCTATCTCTCTTACAAAAGGCTTAGTTAAGTTCAGTGAAAAAATTGCCTTGATTTCTTTGGAGAAATATCTTAATATTACTTTGTGTGACCAGCTTGCTCTAGGAATGACTTTTACAAGTTAGTACCTTTGACCTAGTATACATATTTGAAAATATAGTGTAGTCATATTAAAATATAACTCAGAAACTCAAAGACATGTTTTTCTATTTACTTATGTTTTTAGTTCATTTATTTCTGGCTATCATGTTGAGAAAAAGATACTACAATTAAGCCATCTACTTAAAGGCATGCATCATTGAGGTATTTATTACAACGTGGTCAGTAATCATTATGCAGTAGTCGTCCTGAATTCAGTCTCTCTTTTTTTTTTTATATCAACACAGTTACCAAATTTTAATTTGTCAGATAACTACTGGGGATAAAGAAAATTCCATTCACAAAATTAATTACACGATGGCTTTAGAACTGATTTTCTTATTGGTATTTATAAACAGTGGTGATGGTCAGATATAAGACAGAAAGGGGAACCTATAAAACTCTAAAGAAAAATATGAAGAAATTGAGATTAGGTGAAAGGTAATCCTAGGTGCAAATGTGTGTGTGTGCTGTGTATTGAGTCGTGTCTGACACTTTGTGACCCATGGACTGTAGCCCTCCAGGTTCTCTGTCAATGGGATTCTCCAGGCAAGAGTATAGGGTGGGTTGCCATGCCATCCTCCAGGGGATTTTCCAAGTCAGGGGTGGAATCCACATCTCCTGTGTTTCCTGCATTGGCAGGAGAACTCTACCACTGTGCCACCTGCGAAGTCCAGGTGCAAATACATACACAGGTGCATATCCACATGACTTACTTGTATATAAGATGGGAACAGATTTTTGAATGGGTGCCATTCTTTGGCACTATGATTTAGACACAAACTGTGAGGATAGAACAAGTTAAATCCCACCTATCTGAGCATATGCTTGTATACTCAGGCACTGCTATTGCCAGGAGCCCTCCTCTTTTCTTAAACCTAGGCTCACCTCCCTCTTTAGTCTTATTGTTGTACTGCGGTTCTAGTAATTGGTCTTCTGCCTGTGACTCCTCAGGTAAGACTGTGTCCTATACCTTCCTGATTCCCAGTTCCTGCTAGATTTGCAGTAAAAGCCTCTGTCCCAGACCTGCATTCGGTCCTCCATCAGCCCCATGACTGACCTGCAGTTGCACACTCGTCACTGTTGCCATGCTCTGCCCTCCTAGATGAAAGGTCTTTCAAGAAAGTATTGCCAGCAAAAGCCTCCATCAATACTTCCCATCCACATGCAAGGCATTCTGCTACGTTATCTTGAGTGTTTCTTTTGTTGTTGTTGATTTTGCATGTTAACTTTCAGGATTATTTTGTTTACATGCCAATACTTTGGACAGATTCAGTGTCTTCCTTGTCTTGCATTGAAGGGGTTTTAGAGCTACTTCCACTTATTCCATGTAACAATAAAATGGGCAACATAATCAGCTGAAATGGGTATGACCAAGAGCAACAACAACAAAAATCTTATGATCCTCTGACTTTCATGACAGCCATCAAAAAATGATTTAACTACTCAGTTTAGAAGATTATAATAATTATTTTTCTACACATGGCAATACAATAATTTTCAATTTCCTTGCAAACTGTTCATTACAGCATGGAGGCAGACAGATAGATGGACAGATAGGTATAGAGTAGTCAAGAACATTGATATCTCTGACTTTTCATCAGCTTTGTACATTTTTATTCTTCAATAAAGGGACATAAGACACCTTTACAATGACTCTCAAATATTTTTGTAACCATCCTGGTATCAACAAAGGTCAAAGACAATAATCAACATGCTTTGAGTTTTCCTTTGTTGTGAGTTATCTTTTCCACTGTTATACATGAACTATGCAAACACTACTGTGGTTATTGTTGTTTAGTTGCTAAGTCATGTTCAACTCTTTTGTGACCCCATGGACTGTAGCCCACCAGACTGCTAAGTGCTGCTAAGTCACTTCAGTTGTGTCCGACTCTGTGCGACCCCATAGACGGCAACTTACCAGGCTCCCCCGTCCCTGGGGTTCTCCAGGCAAGAACACTGGAGTGGGTTGCCATTTCCTTCTCCAGGCTACAGACATGCATTCAAAATGGTGGAAGAATCATCTTAGAGTCTGCTTGGAAATATTTTTATATTTGTGTGAAATATAAAGCTGGTAGCCTGGTAACCCCCAATGACTCGACACTGAATCAAAATATGTGAGTCCTCTCGACATTAATGCTAATCAGTCCTGTGAACTTAGTTACATCACTCACTTTTGAATCTCTGTTTTCTCATTTATGAAATGAGGGAGTTGAGTATAAAATGTTGCATCCAATTTCGACGTTCTGTTACAAACTTGGTAACATTCTAAAGAATTACTCTTGGATTTTAAAGTCAAATATTTTGAACAATAATAATAATTTGAGGTATATGTTAAAAATACAATGTCTTTTGTACATATCATTTTGTGATTTGTGTTAACTATACTCCCTTTCCCTGACTGTAATCCTTGGTTTTGAGCTGGTATTGTCCATTATTCAGAAAAGAAATTTTAAATTTAGATTTGACTTTTTAAAATATGTTATCCATTAGAATTTCACTATGCTACATAATGATATTTTCAACAGATGTTATGTAAAATATAGTACTATAACTACTGAATATTCAGACACATATAGTGAAAACTTGCAAAAATGCTTAGTGACACTTTGAAAAAATTAGAATGTTTATAAGAAGCAGTACACATTAACATGAATTCTTTGTTCCAAACACTACCAAAAGACATACAAGACTCTGACTGTGTTTTATGGTGTGTATATAAACTGTATAATAAGCTGATGTTTTTAAGGTAAACAGAAGAGTATATGATGTCACTAGCATCTGTACTTCAAATTTTCTGTACTTTCAAATTTGGAAAATGTACTACATTTTCTCCCCAGCATTGGCAATGGAAATTTTCCCTTCCATCCACATTTTCTTAGCAGTCTTTCTTATGACAGAGTTATGATCACAGATTGTATAACAAGAAAACATCATCATTTAAAAATGCAATTTCTGATTTTGTAAGTGCACCGTGTTCTAACCAATTTAGTTAAGTATTAATAGATAGAAGGAATCTCAGGCTAGAATCTAGACATTCATTCACCATGGTACATCTTACTGCTGCTATTTAGTTGCTAAGTCATGTTCTATTCTTTTGTGACCCCATTTAGCCTGCTAGGCTCCTCTGTCCATGGGATTTACCAGGCAAAGATACTGGAGTGGGTTGCCATTTCCTTGTCTAGTAGATCTTCCCAATCCAGGTGTAGAACTTGCTTTGCAGCTACTGCATTAGCAGGCAGATTCTTTACCACTGGTCCGCCAGGGAAGCCTGTATGCAGGTTTCTTCTGGAGCACTCTATGACTGCACTGGGTTTGCACTATGATTAGAGCATGCTGCTGTAGTTACTTCAAAGAGAGTATAAGCTACAATGGTGTCTGCTTGAAGAAAGATAAAACAAACATCTGTTATTTTATAGCTATTTCATTCCTGTTTTTAGCAAACTCTTGATGGTTGCAATCAATGGATCTACAGAGACATTTGCCTCAGAACATATGATGAAGATTTACCTGGCTAAGAGCCACCATTGCAGAATTTGTCACATGCTTGTATATCCAAAGGTTTTGAAGGGAGGAAAATCTCTTTAGAAATACAATAATACTGTTCATATTATGAACTGCGATGTCTCCCCTGGCATCAATTTTAACTGAGCACAATTCTTTTAAAACTTCTTTGAACATTTATGCAATTAATTCAAATGCAAAAATCAATTAACTGTGTATCCCATAATCAAATCAGTTTCAAACCAGTGCCCCAAATTTCAAGAGGACTTTGAAAGCACAACCAAAGTAAAATGGAACAAAATGAAATATTTAGCGCCAGCGAAGAAAATGTTTCATTATTTTTTTCAAGCTTAACTACAGCTTCATAATGTTATGTAACTGACTAAATATGTCAGGGATGCACTAATTATGATATTTTAACACACCAGGGTGATTGTATCTTGATATGTATCAAAGGTAGGGGACTTTGTTTGGAGAAAGACATCAAGAAGCCTTGGTTCCCACAGGGTATTAAAGCCAGATAGACTTAATGTTCAAATGTCTCTTAAAATTAGGTGTGGATTCTTAGGTAAATTAATTAAACCTATTGGGTTTAAGGTTGTTTTGAGGAAAATGCCAGGTGTGGGGTCTGCACTGAGTGACCACACCAGTGGGGTCTCTTAATTTTAAGTGTGTACTGTGGGACAGGAGTCATCTTTGCTTGTGTCTCTGTGCTGCGTGGGTTGGACAGAGGCAATGCCCTTGTCAGAGGCAAAAACTTGGGCAATGCAACTGCTCATTGCCATAATGATCTTTTAATAAAAGACATTGTCTTTAATTACAATATCATTTCCCTTTTGTGGAGTGTGACACAGTGATGACTGAGTCAACTGAATCCCTAGGTCAAGGATTGTAAGTTGTACAAGTGATTTCAGAAGCCCTGGAAATGTCCCTGTCCCATGGATAACAATGAATGTTATTCCTTACTTCATCTGTTCGTATTAAAACTAAACTGATTGTATTCAAGAACTTTTTCTTTTTCTTGGTATTGCAAATATCCTGAGAGGGGTCCCTGTGGAAATTTATTAGTAAACATAGAGAATCTCTGAGGAGGTTTTGGAAGGAGTATTGAGATATAAAGCTGAGGGTTATAGGCCTATGGGCAGGAAGAAAATCTTACTTAAGAGACTAGTAGTACAACACAGGAGGCTAGACTAGCAATGAAAATGTATTTCTTTTTAAAAATGGATATCAGTTAATGTCTATTATTAATAGCTCCACAATTTAGGAAATGATCCTCTATGTGCTGTGCTAAGTTGCTTCAGTCGTGTTCGACGCTTTGTGACTCTATAGCCCGCCAGACTCCTCTATCCGTGGGATCCTCCAGGCAAGAATACTGGAGTAAGTTGCCATGCCCTTCTCCAGAGGATCTTCCCAACCCAGGAATCAAAACTACATCTTCTGCAGCTCCTGCATATCGGGCGGATTCTTTACTGCTGAGCCACTGGGGAAGCCTCTTTATTTGTCAATTTCCAAATCTTAAAGTGGGAATAATAATACTCATATTTCATAGGTGGTTGTAAGCGTTAAATGCATTACTAGGTGTAAGATGGTTAGAATACTGCCTGGTGCATACTAAGCATGGGAACAGTGACACATTTTTAAACTGACAACAACCAAATTTTTTTAGAAAGGTTAATTTTAACAATTGTTAAGTACTCAAAGTACCCTCATTAAGAACTATTTTCACATCCATATTGTTGGGTAAACAGGTAAAGTTTTGCTTATATTTAACCTTTGCTCCCCAAGGATCATTACTTTGTTGCTACATTTAACACGTTAGTTGATAATAGTCCTCATAAGTTCATTAAAATGAATGACATCTTGGAGATAAAATTTTTAACAGATACCATCTACTAATTTTCTGATCTTTGTCAGGTACCATCTAGTTATCAGAACTTAGCTATTTGGTTTGTTATTTTTAAAAGTGAATTTGTTTTGGTATTTGATATTGAGTCACCTACAGTTAGGCACTTGTCACCTTCCTAAGTATATTGAAACAATTCCTTCTGTTGTTGTTGGGAAATATTTTGTAATTTATACCAATGAGAAGTCATTAACAAGGCTTTTTAAGTGGTGTGATATGCAAAACACTCTCTTATAGAGAAAGATCAATGTTCATTATTGCAAAAATCTAAAAATTAAGTTATCTGAAAGAAAGATAGCAAAATTAGTCTGTAGTTACTTAACACTCAGAAAGAGCACGTGGATAATGCAGTAGAATGCTTTTTTCCTTTATTCTCTCACAGCTGCTAAATAATGAAAAGGGAAAATCACAACCAAACTAGTTTGAACGATAATTTCCACCATTCAAAGAGAGCAAAAGATACACACTGGGGAATGAGACAAGGTAAATATTGTTGGAGTATAAATTTTGTTTTCTTTTGGCTCTAACAATTTTTTTGGTATTTATACACCAATTTTTATTCATCAACTTGTTCATTCATTCATTTATTAACTCATTCATTCATCAGTAATGAAACATTTATTGAACCAGGAGCCCTATATGGTAATGAAAGTAGCAACACGCCTTTACATCAAGATCAGTCACACAGTTCCTGCTCTGGAAGAGTAGTTTAGTAGAAAACCACAATTTAGTAGACAAACACATAAATAAATAAAATAACACAAGGAAAAGAGATATAATCTCTAATCATAATCCATCAAATGAAAGAGATACAGGGTTTCT
>NW_011494794.1:2083620-2141316 GCF_000754665.1 Bison bison bison | reverse complement strand
TTCGTCCATGGGATTTTCCAGGCAAGAATACTGGAGTGGGTTGCCATTTCCTTCTCCAGGGGAACTTCCCAACCCCAGGGATCGAACCCAGGTCTCCTGCATTGTAGGCAGATGCTTTACCGTCTCAGCCTTATTGTAGAAAAGTATATGGTTTAAACATGTGGACATGACATGATAATGGGAAAGGTGATTCTGGAAAAAGTTAAACATAATTATCACATCCACAGAGATCTTAAATTAAGATGTGGGTAAAATAAGAAGCTCATTTCTAGTGACTTTGCTTTATATGAAAGATGTGTGGTGAATAGAGGCAGGAAACCCAATGAGACAGAGCTACAGGCAGAATTGAAGGTCCAGATAAGAATTTGAATAAATTTTTCCATATGTAATGGACAGCCCTATAGCCATTTAAACCAGAGGAGTGAAGTGATTCAAATTGAGCTTTTTTGCTTCCAAAATTAAACCATTCACCTAAAATATTAGTTTCTTTGAAGGCTATTTCCTTGACTCTGTTTTTTTTAAAGGTCTTTTGATTCATTCAATCAATATTCATTTAATCATGGGTGAAATACCTTACCTAATTTTGAATTTAGGTTTCAAGCTGTTTGTCTCAGAAGAATTCAGTTTGTATGTGTGTGTGTTTTACTTTCATAATTTTATTTTTACATTTATATTACTGAGCCATCTGGAATTTATTTTTTATTTTTTAAATTAATTTATTTATTTTAACTGGAGGCTAATTATTCTACAATATTGTAGTGGTTTTTGCCATACATTGACATGAATCAGCCATGGGTGTACATGTATTCCCCATTCTGAACCCTCCTCCCACCTCCCTCCCCATCCCATCCCTGAGGGTCATCCCAGTGCATGGGCCCTGAGCACCCTGTCTCATGCATTGAACCTGGACTGGTGATCTGTTTCACATATGGTAATATACATGTTTCAATGCTATTCTTTCAAATCATCCCACACTCACCTTCTCTCACAGAGTCCAAAAGTCTGTTCTTTGCATCTGTATCTCTTTTGCTGTCTCATATATAGGGTCATTGTTACCATCTGCTCATGGACTATAGACCACCAGGATCCTCCGTCCATGGGATTCTCCAGGCAAGAACACTAGAGTGGGTTGCCATTTCCTTCTCCAGGGGATCTTCCCTACCCAGGGATCAAATCCAAGTCTCCTGCATTGCAGGCAGATGCTTTAACCTCTGAGCCACCAGGGAAGCCCCTAAATTCCATATATATGTGTTAATATACTGTATTGGTTTCTTTCTGACTTACTTCACTCTGTATAATAGGCTCCAGTTTCATCCACCTCATTAGAACTGATTCAAATGCATTCTTTTTAATAGCTGAGTAATATTCCATTGTGTATATGTACCACTGTTTTAGTATCCATTCGTCTGCCGATGGACATCTAGGTTGCTTCCATGTCCTGGCTATTGTAAACAGTGCTGCATTGAACAATGGGGTACATATGTCTCTTTCAATTCTGGTTTCCTTGGTGTGTATGCCAGGCAGTGGGATTTCTGGGTCACATGGCAGTTCTATTTCCCATTTTTAAAGGAATCTCCACACTGTTCTCCATAGTGGCTGTACTAATTTGCATTCCCACTAACAGTGTAAGAGGGTTCCCTTTTCTCTGCACCTTCTCCAGCATTTATTGTTTGTAGACTTTTTGATAGCAGCCATTCTGACTGGCGTGAGATTGTACCTCGCTGTGGTTTTGATTTGTATTTCTCTGATAATGAGTGATGTTGAGCATATTTTTGTTTGTTAGCCATCTGTATGTCTTCTTTGGAGAAATATCTGTTTAGTTCTTTGGCCCATTTTTTGATTGGGTTGTTTATTTTTCTGGAATTGAGCTGCAGGAGCTGCTTGTATATTTTTGAGATTAATTTTTTGTCATTTGCTTTGTTTGCTATTATTTTCTCCCATTCTGAAGGCTATCTTTTCACCTTGCTTATAGTTTCCTTCATTGTGCAAAAGCTTTTAAGTTTAATTAGGTCCCATTTATTTTTGCTTTTATTTCCATTACTCTGGGAGGTGGGTCATAGAGGATCCTACTGTGATTTATGTCAGAGAGTGTTTTGCCTATTATTTCCTCCAGGAGTTTTATAGTATCTGGTCTTACATTTAGGTCTTTAATCCATTTTGAGTTTATTTTTGTGTATGGTGTTAGAAAGTGTTCTAGTTTCATTCTTTTACAAGTGGCTGACCAGTTTTCCCAGCACCACTTGTAAAAGAGATTGTCTTTTCTCCATTGCAAGTCTCTTCAGTGTCTAATTTCTGCCCTGACACAAGGTGGGGAAGGTGGTCACTTATTTAGGCTCGCTTGTTCAGTTGTGCTGTGGGGGTTGGGGGTGGTGAACACTGCAAACAAATATCACTGGCGTGTGTGGGGAGTGCTCGCAGTGTCTGGGCCACACGGGGTTTGCCCCCGCTCACAGCGTGTGTGCTTTCCCAGTCTACACTGCTCAGGCTCCAGGTTGCTCTTCAGGGGAACTGTCTAAAGCAGGCCCTGGGTTGCGTGCACTTCCCAGGTCTAAGATGCTCAGGTTCAGGTTCTTGGGTACTCCACAAAGGCACAGACTCAGATGGGTCTGCGTTTTGTGCCCTTCCCAGGTCCGAGCAGCTCAGGTGACCAGGTGCTTGGAGAGAGCGCTCTCCCAGGTGGGCGGTGTGTCTTATCACCTCCCTGGTCCCAGCCACTTGGTTTCCTGGGTGCGCAGCGAGAACGCCGTCTCAGGTGTGCTGTGTGTCTCCTCTGGGGAGCTGATCTATGACTGTGCTCCTGTCAACCATCCAGGATCCCAGGAAGACTTGGTTAGCAACTGGGAGCCTGCTTGGTGGCAGGTGGCATCCTGGTGGAGTATGCCATCTCTGGGGCCAAGATTGCCCCTCACCTTCCAGCTCTGGCTGCCGCCTGCCTGCCTCTCTGCCTCCAGCAGGGGGAGAGGCCGGTCTGCAGCTGGCTAGCTCTCCTCTGGTATTTGCTCAGTCCTTTGTTTTGTGAGCAAGACTGGCAGTGCCTTAGGTTAGAGCTTTTCGCGGGAAAGTCTTCTCTCTCTTTTTCCTTCTCTCTGGCTATCCCACATTTTGGGTTGCTATCTCATGTTAGGTCCTCAGGGAATTCAGGCCCAGTCCTTACCCTAAGCATGCAGCCCACACCTCCCTGTTCAGCTCCCAGTCTCTGCTGGCAGACTCCCAACTCCGCTGGGAGTTGCAGTTAGGTGCATAATCTGTGGGTTTTTTTTTTTTCCTCCCCATCACTGACTTGATGGACCTGAGTCTGAGTGAACTCTGGGAGTTGGTGATGGACAGGGAGGCCTGGCGTGCTGAGATTCATGGGGTTGCAAAGAGTCAGACACGACTGAGTGCCTGAACTGAACTGAACTGAAGGTTGCCCTCTGAGATTCTAAAACTCCCCACAGACCTGCTGTTAAGAGGATTTCCTCCTGTGTGGAAACTTCTCCTCCTTCACGACTCCCTCCCCTGGATGGGTCTCCATCCCTAACTCTTTTGTCCCTCTTTTTATCTTTTATGTTCTGTCCTACCTCCTTTTGAAGAGAATGGGCTGCCTTTTCTGGATGCCTGGTATCCTCTGCCAGCTTTCAGAGGTTGTTTTGTGGAATTTGCTCAGTGTTCAATTGATCTTTTGATGAATTTGTGGGGGAGAAAGTGATCTCCCCGTCCTAGTCCTCTGCCATCTTAGGACTGCCCCCTCAATTTGTGTTTCTAACACACGAACTAGTGAGTCAGCAAATATGTTATATTATCAAGTTGGAAGTGAAAGTGTTAGTCGATCAGTTGTGCCTGACTCTTTGAAACTCCATGGACTTTTATCTGCCAGAGTCCTTTGTCCATGGAATTCTCCAGGCAAAAATACTGGAGTGTATAGTCATTCCCTTCTCCAGAGAGTCTTCCCAACCCAGGGATCAAACCTGGGTCTACCTGCATTTCAGGCAGATTCTTTACCATCTGAGCCACCAGGGGAGCCCATTGTCAAGCTAAAAATTATAATTTAGTTTACCTTGTTTCACCTAATGTTGACAATTTTTTTAATGATAGAAAAAGTAGAAGTCACAAACTGATCCACTTAAATTGTAATGTAGTTTTCAAGCTGTACAAGGTAGGCAGAGGGTTCCTTGGTAGCTCAGCTGGCAAACAATCCACCTGTAATGCAGGAGATCTTGGTGTGATTCCTGGGTCGGGAAGATTCCCTGGTGAAGAGATAGGCTACCCACTCCAGCTTTCCTAGTGGCTTAGATGGTAAAAAAATCCGCTTGCAATGTAGAAGACCTGAGTTCAATCCCTGGGTTGGGAAGATCCCCTGGAGGAGGGCATAGCAACCCACTCCAGAAGTCTTGCCTGGAGAATCCCCATGGACAAAGAAGACTGGCAGGCTACAGTCCATGGGGTCACAAAGAGTCAGACATGATTGAGTGACTAAGCACAGCACAACAAGGTAGGCAGAATGAAAAAGTATATGATTCTTTAGAGGTGATAATACACAATAAACATTATCAAGTGCATTCAATAATCTAGTCTTATGAATAAAATTTCACTTATGTTGATACTGAGTTTCATGGTGATCTTGTAAGGTAGTATTATTACTGCTATTTCGGAGAAGGCAATGGCACCCCACTCCAGTACTCTTGCCTGGAAAATCCCACGGACAGAGGAGCCTGGTAGGCTGCAGTCCATGGGGTCACAAAGAGTCCGACATGACTGAGCAACTTCACTTTCACTTTTCACTTTCATGCATTGGAGAAAGAAATGGCAACCCACTCCAGTGTTCTTCCCTGGAGAATCCCAGGGATGGGGGAGCCTGGTGGGCTGCTGTCTATGGAGTTGCACAGAGTCAGACACGACTGAAGTGACTTAGCAGCAGCAGCAGCAGCAGCATTACTGCTATTTACCCTCCTGGAATGCCAGGATTCACCCAATTCTCATTACTGATGACTAGCAGAACTGGGATAAATATCTCTATGCATCTGATTTCAAAGACAGTGCTCTAGTCACTTTTTCACCCAGCTTCATGGTTAATATTTTAAATATTTTTTGCCTTTATATTTTCTGTGTAACACATATAGTCATATTGATAGACACAGACTATCTCATAAAGGCTAAATTCTGTCTAACAACCAAATTCTTACCATTTTAAAAATGTGTGAATTCCATGTTTCAGTGTAAAAAAAATCATCTTAATGTATAGCCATATTTAGATTTTATTTTTACTATTGTCATCTTGAATTTCTAATAAAATAGAAGGCAGAAGTAACTGCAAGTGTATAATCTTTGAGAGCTGTCAGTACATATTTTAAAGCCACCTTACTTGATGTTTTAAGGAATTTCAGATTAGGTATGAAAAATATATATTGTTATGCCCTGTGGCATTTTCTGACCTGTCATGATGCCACTCAGCTTAGGAATAGCTATCCATAGATGTTGACAATATATTTGAGAATAAAGAGGCCATTTTGGAAATGCGTGGAGGTTAATTTTATGCACACGAAACTGTGTGCTTTCAGCTCTCTCACACCCTGTCAAATCTGAGCAATTATTCTACCAACTTGCTGCCTGGTCCCCGCCCCCACATCATTTCCTTAAATTGCTATGGAAATTAAATCGTGAGAGACACTCTTCTTGCAAAGATGCCTCCTTCAGAATCCTCCCTGCTTTACTCTAGCCAATTTGGAATGAAAAATCAGCCCACATTTCCATGGAACTTAGAAAGGCCTGGGCCAGAGCTAAAAGGCATAATTTGTCTGACATCTGTGTTCCAGCATCATATTGCATCAAAACAATCCATGATGCTCAGATGAAAGTAAGCATCCTGTTGTATTAACTGAAGCAGTTAACAAGATAATGACAGCCACTTTCTATTCTCGCATTCATAGAATCACATCCCATAAGGACAATTATACTTGTAAAGTATCCAACTCCCATTACATTATTTCACGACCACATTGATATGTTGGATATATTTTTCTATTATTTTGTCTTCTTTTTTTTTTCCCAATGAGTGTTGTGTGTAGCACTGCTGTGGAGGCCAGAGTTTTTCTCGTGATTTTTGTCGTTGTTTTTAGTCTTTATTAAAAGAGACTAGATGTCTGATTACTGGAGGCAAGAGCTTACTGATAACTTGCAGGTGCTTTCCTTTGCCATTCCTACTCACTGTCATAGTCAGGTGACTGGCCAGCCCTGCTCTGTGGCTATGTTGTTAGCCAACAATGACTTAACACAAAGTGTTGAAATGGCCACTGGGAGCCAAACATCTGGGTAGGCCACTTTCTGTTGCTGAGTTTATAGGCAAGACATCGTTTCTAAAGTTTTGGAAACCCTTGCATCTGCTCCTTTTATAGTCACTGGCAGTGTACTCAAATTGCTAAATGCCCTAATAGTCTCAAAGCTCAGATCCTGCACACAACTTCAAATCTCCTCCCTTTCTTAAAAATAAATAAACAAAAAACAGCGTCTATATGTAAATTGGTCTTCTCAGGTGGCGCGAGTGGTAAAGAACCAGTCTGTCTATAAAGGAGCCATAGGAGACCCTGTTCAATTCCTGGGTTGGGAAGATCTTCTGGAGAAGGAAATGGCAACCCACTCCAGTATTCTTGCCTGGAGAATCCCATGACAGAGGAGCCTGGCAAGCTACAGTCCACAGGGTTGCAAAGAGTCAGACGTGACTGAAGCAACATAGCACACACTATATGTTAGTTAGACAGAAATAATTTATAACTTGAATATTAGGGGAGGATGTCTGTTAAAGTAGAGATTGGGACCCTCAGACTCTATAACTCCTTAAGATAAATAGCTGTGTCAAGGAGACATTAAGAGTGTTGCAGGGTAGAGATATAGAGTAGTAGAAGCGCTTAACTGAGGAAGGTACCTGAATCCAGGTAACTAAAAAATGAGAGGATATGATAAGACAAGCTTCCCTGATTGACTCTTCCAAATCAATAACTTAACATTCTGTAAATGTCCTGTTTCTACTCCAGATTTTTGTCCTTTAGGGAAGAGGGGGAAGTAAATGGTCTCTGAGGTACAAGTTGGAGTTTTCCAGCTTTGGATATGACTGAAAAATAGCTTCATAAATACAGAATTAAGAGAAGTAAAATTAGATAGTAGATTCTCACCTTTTCCAGCATATATCCCAAACAAATTTGACTCTGGTATTTTGGATATGTTGTCCCCCACGAAATTATCAGATTATGGCTTTATAAAGTTAGAGCTCAGTTTTCTCCTTCCCAGTTTAACTGGACTCTTTATGTACGTGTGCTGTGTGCTCAGTTGTGTCCAGCTCTTCACAACACTATGAACTGTAGCTCGTCAGACTCTTGTGTCCATGTCTCCAGGCAAGAATGATGGAGTGGGTTACCATTTCCTCCTCCACGGGATCTTCCTGACCCAGGGATTGAAGCCTTGTCTCTTGTGTCTCCAGCATTGGCAGGAGAACTCGTTACCACTGTGCCACCTGGGAAGCTCAGTCTTAATTATATCTGCTATTATGCCTTTTTGTACTTAGTTTCTCTGTTTTATCAAACAAAACACACCCCAAACAGTGCCTTTCAACATGCGACCTTAGATCCACCACACACAGTGAGCTGAAAAGAAAGATATGCCTAATTGTGATAGTCAATTTTATAGCTCACTCCTCTTTTTGTCTTGAAGTCTTTCACAGCTCTTCTATCCCAGTTTTCCATGCCCAATCATAGAACTCTTACAGCTCTCTGTTTCTTTGCATTTGTCAGACTTTGAATGCTGCTGCTGCTAAGTCGCTTCAGTTGTGTCTGACTCTGTGCGACCCCATAGACGGCAGCCCACCAGGCTCCGCAGTCCCTGGGATTCTCCAGGCAAGAGTACTGGAGTGGGTTGCCATTGCCTTCTTTGAATAGTAGGGTGAAATAACTGCTCATTTTCAGTCTGGAAGACCAATACATGCTTTAATTATATCTTTGGTAGGTTAGCAATGGCATTTTCAGAAGCCTCTGGAAAGACTTTTCCATCAAACACCCACTGTTGGGGGACTGATGTGAATCCCACCAGCAGAAGCTTTGGGCTAATTGAGCACTCCAGGATTCCTCCTGCTGGATGGCTATGGAGACTCATGATTTATGACTTCACATCCTGGTTCCTTAAAGTGAAATTGGAAACAAATGTTGCACATAGATTCTACCACTTTTCTGGTAAATGCACAATGAGCAAGAGTCTTGTGGGAGGTTTTGTTCTTTCCACAACAGTGTGATGATACTTTATGGGAATTGTGTGAGGAAAAGGAAAAAATAATGCAGCTTATACTTGGTAGCTAGAACAAAACCTTCTTTTAGTAGTTGTGGAAATACTTAAAGCACAACAGAATCATGAATGTAATAGAGATAATTGTTATTTGAAATGTTAGTAATGGAACTATTTTTATTCCAAACATTTATTAGTGAATATTAATGCCAATTTTACATAACTTTTTCTCACACTTTCTTTGATAACCATGGCTTCTTCTCCTTATCATGAAGAATATCTAAATTGACAAGGACTGCTTTAGTATTTCTCTTAAATTTCAAGTTTCTTGATTTTGACTTTAGTGTATTTATGTTAGTTCTAAAATTAGTATTTTATTTTTCACTTGAGAATGTAAAGTGGAAAAAAAGGGCAGATATTATTCATAATATAGTTACTTCAGCCTTGTTAATAATTAGTTTTATACATTTGGAAAAATTATTTCAAATTCCTAAGCTTCAGTTTTCTTATCTTTAAAATAAGTTTATAAGAACTATAAACTTGTTGCTAGTGCCTACAATTTATGATTCTATGTTGAAGAGCTTTGTTTTTACTCTACCATATTTTATGCATGACATTATGAAAACATAATGGCAAAAAGTGACTGATTCAAACAAGTAGAAGATATCCAAATACAGAAAGCAGAAGACACACAAGATAAACAAGCAGAGAAAGTATATATAAACAACTCCTCCTGTCCTAGATAAGTAAACAGTGGCGAAATGTTTGTAATGAAGTAAGGGATACATTCTAAATAGAAAGAGGATCGGCTCCCTGCATCAAGTGACCTATGTGTTGAATATTCTTTCAGTAAATATTGCTCACGTCTATATTATGGAACAACAAAAAGAATATTGGATCCACTTTCCCAAATGTGTTGCTTAAAGACCTCTGTGACCCTAGTTGAATCACTTACTGCAGGTTTTCTTTTATAAAATTAACAAGTTTGAACTTATTTATTTCTGAAGAGCATTACACTTGGGAAAATTTTATATTACAACTTATAGGGATATATGGGGTGGATCGGTAGTGCTTAGATTTTGGAACCAGCGAATCTGGCTCAGAATCTTAGTCTTCCCCTTTTCTTTTCCTACCTGTGTGCACTTGGTCAAATCGTTCGTGTCACTGAGGTAACTGGTTTTGTAATTGGTAAAACTTTGGGAGCTTACTAAATTAAAGTCCTCACTCATGTTATAGTCCAAGACAAGTGTTGCTATTAAAGAGGCTGCTTTCCACTCCATGTGGTTTGGGAACTTTGTTTGGTTCTTCCAAATTTGTGCCTGTACCTTGGAATCCTCTTCTAGGGTCTAGGGAAAAGAAGACAATGGAGAAGCCTCATCTTCCTTTTAAAAGTCTTGGCATGGAGGTAAGCACAACACTTTTGTTCACAGGCCTCTGCTGTGAATCAATATCTGGCTACTCTTGGATGCTAGGAAGGCTACCAAACACAGCCCCTTTCTCATCAACAGTCTCTAGAGAGAATACCTTTTTATGGACTAACAACAGACCCTGGCACAGTGGGCATTCAACATTTTTTTCATTACCACTTCCCCTATTTCCTGATTAGAGCTCCATCTTATACATCTAATAGAGGAATGGAGAAGAAGCATCAAAAACACTCTGCTAGGCAAAGTTGCTTCTTTCTTAGACATTGTATTCTGAAGGGCATGTGTAAGGTATTGATGCTCTGTGCTAAGTTGCTTCAGTCGTGTCTGATTCTTTTCAACCTCATGGACTATAGCCCACCAGGCTCCTATGTCCGTGGGATGCTCCAGGCAGGAATACTGGAGTGGGTTGCCATGCTCTTCTCCAGGGCATTTTCCCAATCCAGGGATCGAACCTGCGTCTCTTACATCTCCTTCATTGGCAGGCAGGTTTGTTGTTTTTTTTTAACCACTAAAGCCACCTGCATACATGCTATATATTAATATCCAGGAAGCGCTTAAAAAATACTGCTCTAGCATAAAATAGACTACAAGTGTTTAGGTTATGATGCCAATAATAATATTTTCCCTTGAAAATGCTTCTGACATACCACACATTTCATTATTAGAGCAAAATAATTTCTTGGTTTATATAAAACCACAAATCACTCTGTATTTATCATCTTTATACCTTTTTAGGAAGTTTGCTATTCATCCAAGTGCTCTTGGAAGTGAATTGACCAAAAAAAAAAAAAAATACTTCAGTCCTGTCTGAATGAATTCAGAAGTAGTACATGACTATTTTAGGATGCTTCTGAGTCAAAGCTATGTCGTTGTTGTGTTGTGTGTGTGTTCAATATGTTACTGGAGCAATAATTTGCTTCAAGAATTTCACTGTGTTTCTTATGAATTACTGTATTCAAATAAAACAGCCTTTAGCATACAGCTTCATGCTATTTTTAAGGAAATAAAATACCCTTTGTTATTCCCTGGAAGTTGTGTTTTACTTTCTGATTATTGTCCACATTATAGTTGTCTCCAGTATCTATTAGCAAAAGTCCAGATGGCTGAAATAAAATTGATAAAAACAACTTGAAACTTTCATCTCTAGGCAAGTTTCTGCTCTGCAATGTATGTCTAAATATTAGGCAGAGTAGACTGACAGCCCATATCTGTCTTCTGTGGGAACATGCCATGCTGTTTTTCCCCACTGTGACTGTCATCCTTCTTTTACTCACACTGCCAATGGCCTACTGATCCTCTAAAAAATGAAGAGAAGGGGAGAGAGAAGCTTCCATGCTGGCTTCTCCACTGATAAAATTGCCAGCAGGAACATGTTTGATTCAATTAAATTAAACCACATCTACTGAACACAGTCGCTGGGCTGAATGCTATGCAAAAATAGACCCTAATGCAACATGGCCCCTGTCTGTGAGTTTATGCTAGGTGAGGTGACAAATTTACAGAGTAACAATTGCAATCTTCTGTTAAAAGTGCTGTAATATTGTTGTATGAGTGTTATGAGGGGTTACCTTCCGATAGCAAAAAATAAACACCCATGCCCCACATTGTCAGCACAATGGGATACCACCGTACACTCAGCGAAAAAGCAAGACTAAAAACGTCAGATAAGGAGAGAATTTGGAGAAGGTGGAGCTCATATACATTATTGTGGAGACTGTAAAATGGTATTAATACAGCTAGTTTGGGAAAAAGTATGCCAGTTTCTTTGAAGCTACAACCACCCTAAACCCAGCAGTCCTGCTTGTAAATGTTTATCTGAGATACATGAAAATATAGGTTTCCAAAAAAACTTTTACAAAAATGTTGATAGCAGTTTTAGTTGTACTAGTGTCTATCACTGGGAGGATGGCTCAACAATGGAATACTACTCAACAGTGAAGAGGAATATACTACTGATCCATTCAGCAATACAAATGACCCTCAAAAGAATTAGTCAAAAAGGCCTGTAAAAATCAATCAATACTGTGCTATCTAATTTATGTGAAGTTCTAGAAAAAGCCAATGTAATCTATTTGGAAAAACATCAAAAGATCACAATAGTGGTTGACTCTGAGTGGTGGGGGAGGGGAGGTAGATGAGAATTGACTGGGAATAGACATGAAGAAGGGCTTTCCAGGTGGCACTAGAGGTAAAGAACTTGTCTGCCAATGCAGGAGATGCAGGAGACGCAGGTTTGATCTCTGGGTCAGGAAGATCCCCTGGAGGAGGGCATGGCAACCCACTCTAGTATTCTTGCCTTGAGAATTTCATGGACAGAGGAGCCTGGCAGGATACAATCCATGGGGTCACACAGAGTTGGACATGACTGAAGCAACTTAGCATGCATGTAAGACATGAAGAAACTTCCTGGAGGAATGGGAAAGGTTTTTTATCTTGACAGGGGTTTGGGTTATATAGACATGTGCATTTATCAAAACGTAGTAAATGTACACAGGAGGTTTTATTTCACTGCATATAAATTTTACTCAAAAAGCATTATAAACAAATATTAAACTCTAATCAATAGAAACCAACACAATATTGTAAAGCAATTATTCTCCAACTGAAAATCAACTCTAAAATAAAGAAAGAAATAAATGGCAGAATTGAAGTGTAGAAAGATGGATATACATGTAAACAACAGGCTAAAACTTTAATGGTAGAAAGAGCTGTGAGTATACAGATATTCACTGAAAAAATTCAATTTTACCACATGTTAAAATTAATAATAAAATAGTTGGCGTCCATTGAAAAGAGCAGAAATGATCCCATTCTTTCCACTCATGTCACTGAAGCTACTATTAGAAATAGTTCCATCATCAGCTCCCTTAAATAGTTCCATCATCAGCTCCCTTATCAGCAAAAATAATTGCTCCCTTCTATATTGTTTGTGTTTTCCTCAATTAAAATTTTTGCTTAGGTTTTCACCACCTTAAAAAAAAAAATTCATCCCTATGTCTGGTATCTCTTCAAATTGCTCTTCCCACCAACCCCCTCCCCCCCTTTCTTAGAGAACTTTTCTTTAGAGTGAAAAAGTATCTAAATTTTCCATCCTGCTATCTTCTCTTTCTAAGCCTGTAGCAGTTTGGTGTTCATCCTTATTGCTCAACTAGAACTGCTCTCTCCACAGTCACCAATAACTGCATAATTGCCAAATCTAATGTTCCTTTTTCAGTCCTCATCTGTTGCATTTGAGGTCACAGCAACAGTCCGAGGCAGCTGGTTTGGCTCAGAATGTTATTATGGCTATAAAATGACATAACCACCAAACTACTTCCTGGGACAGACAAATAAACCCAGAGCAAAAGAAGTGCCTGAAAGTCACATTGCAACATCTCCTAGAACACATTTTTTCTTGCTTCTCCTCTCTGAATATTTACTGCCGATGACTCTCTGTAAGTGGAAAACTTTTCTTATTCCAGCTTCTATGATTTAGATTTGAGTTAGTATTCTTCCTTCTCTGTTCCTCCATTTGCTGATCATCACCAAGCTGGTATTAGCTCCCTTTTTCTTCATTTTTTAATTTCTACTTGTAAATGAATCTGCTTCATTCATTTTAATGGCATCTATATGTATTTTATGGGGCTTCCCTGGTGGCTCAGACGGTAAAGCATCTGTCTGCAATGCAGGAGACCCGGGTTTGATCCCTGGGTTGGGAAGATCCCCTGGAGAAGGAAATGGCAGCCCACTCCAGTATTCTAGCCTGGAAAATCCCATGGACAGCGGAGCCTGGTAGGGTACTGTCTATGGGGTTGCAAAGAGTCGGACATGACTGAGTGAAGGGAAGGAAGATATGTATTTTAAAGTTAGTGTAAGGTATTAAGAATTAAGACTCCAGACAAAACAAGTGTAAATATATTGGGATGGCCAAAATGTTCGTTCGGATTTTCCCATAGGATCTTGGGGAAAAATTTGAATGAACTTTTGGGCTATCCCAATATATATGGATCTCTCCACCAGGAGACCCAGGCTGCAGTTTCAGAAGCACTCCAGGGTGCTTTTAGACTCATCATGGTTCTGATTGCCACATTGAGTGGTAGTTTTCAAATATTCTCCAAGTGAGAGATTACATTTTTAAAGTTTAAAATGGAACATCCACACTTAAAAAATCAGACCAAAGCTACCCTGTTCTGGTGTTGGGGAGGTGGGAGAGGGTTAGATGGTCTACCCCTGCCTAGGGTCTTCCACGGGCCTTCACTGTCCCTGAGGCGGACTCTGAGGCTGCTCTTTAGTACTCTAACTGAATAATGCTTCTTAAAAATGTATGTGCATACTCAGTATCTGGGAATTTTATAAAGATGAAAATCCTGATTCAGTAGGTCTGAAACGGGATCTGGGGGTCAGTAGTCCTAATGAGGCAATATCAGGGCTGCTGGCCCACAGATCACACTTAGGGAGCAAGACAGGAGTTTTCCTCTGTGCCAAGTCTGAATGCAAGGTTTAAGCTGATTATATTCTAGAGAACATTCTGATTGTTTTGTCTCTCAGGAGACGAATATTTGTTTCTTCGGAGATCAAGACAGCAGATATTTTATTCTCTGTAATATATAATTACTCCTCTAATGCATCTTCAATTTTGAATATTCCATTTGGAATTGGACACTGGCCAGCTAGGATGATCAGGGAGATTTTGTCATAAATCCTCTTTCAGGAATCATAGTGAACAGTGGACCTAGAGACAATGAGATTTAAGAACAGAAACAAAATGAAACTCTTCAAGGAAACGCAGACCCAATCTGGGACTGGTAACCTGCAAGTTCAGGTTTCCCCAGTAGCTCAGCAGTAAAGAATCCGCCTGCCATGCAGGAGACGTGGCTTCAATCCCTGGATGGGGAAGATCCCTGGCGGAGAGCATGGCAACTCACTCCAGTATTCTTGCCTGGAGAATCCCATGGACATGGCAGCCAAAATATCTGTTCAGTGAAAATGACTTAATGCAAATAGTGTCCATGAGTCGGAGGTTAGAGCAAGGATCAGCCTGATGATCAATTCAGCAGGACTGGTGGATACTGTGTGGGGGCTGCAGAATACAGACTCTCACTTCCTACATAATACATTTATTCCCAAAGGGCTCCTTTCTCCTTTCTGTATGGCCTTTTCTCTTTTATCTGCAACTCATTGTAAATTCTAGGTAGATGACCTCTAAATCTGTATCAGCTTTGATCTTTCTTGAATCTTTGCTTCTGTTCCAGAGGTTATTTATTCCTCTCATCCATTCATTCATTTACTCATGATATATCAACACAGATACATAAGGAGAGAGCAAGCATAAACCAGTCCTTAGAGTTCCAGTGGGGAAGACAGAAAATCCAGTATTTTCATTTCACTGTGTAACTGTCAGTCTGTAATTCCCCTAGCATTTTGGAGTCTAACTCACACATTTCTTCAATCTCCAGACAATATGGATTTGGCCCTCATCTTACATACTGCGGGATGTTTAGTAACCCCCCGTACTCCCCAGTTTTGAGCAGTCCCAGGCCTCTTTCATATGCCTGGTGAGCACCTGCTCCAAATTCCCACCCAGTGTTAGTGGCCTCACGTTCCCTCCAGAAGCTCCTGTCTTGTCCCCACACAACCCTGCCCTAGCGATCATGACTGCCTTTTCTTTCCTCTTTCATTTGCAAGGCCTACAAACACAGGTTCTTGCTAGTAACAGACATAAATATTAGGTATAAATGGAGGGGAAACTGAAGAAAGCCAGAAGGGGAAACAGTGAGCTATGGTGTTTCACAGGCATTTTCTCTTTGATATCTTTCTCCACAGAATCTCAGCCTGCAGATTGGTGCTGGGAACCTCCTCTCTCCCAAGGTGTTATCCCTCTCCAGTCTTAACCCACAGCCCTGACCACACACACCCCACCCTCACTGCCCCTGCATAAGCAAGGCAATATAGCTCCTTTGTCTCAGGCCCCCCGCCGCCCCTGCTTAAGCAAGGCAATGTAGCTCCTTTGTCTCAGGCTCCCCTTTTTTTATCTTAATACAGAGGCCTCTCCTTTCACAATCAACTAAGGTCAATAATCAGAGTGTCATCCTAAAGAAAAGTAATTTTTTTTTCCTTTTTTTCTCCCTAAGAAGAATTTCTATCTTTCTAAGGTAATCATCTCAAACATGGCTGTAATGTGTTTCTCCTGTGTCATGTGTGAAAAATGCTATGGAAACAACGGTAAAAATGAAAGCACTATAGCTATTTATCAATACAACTCAGGTAAATCTTGGCAACATCACATGCAGTGTTAAAGGGAGGAAAAACATGCAATTCCATTTTCTATAGGCTGAAATGAATTTAAAAGCATGTTAGAGCCAGACATAAGCATATGATAAAGTTATTCTGAGTTTTATTTAAAAAAGCAGCTCTTAATGACAAAACAGGACAGTGTTATGATCACTAGGGGCTGGGAGAAGCAGCAGGGGGAGATGGGATGGGAGTCTGCTCAGGTGCACTCAGTGCTAATGGTGATGTTCCGTCTTGTGTAGGAGTAATAAAGTTCTATTTTATTCTTACGCCTCATCAATGCTGCCAAGCCACATAGATTCTTTGTAAGATGATATGATGAGGTATGCACAGAGTTCTCTGTTTCCACAGATATTAAACTCAGATTTGGATTCGGGGTTTAGAGGAAACACCATCATTTCTGAGATAATTTTGCAAGGCAAAGAACTGTTTCTATCTGTAACTTCCACATGGAACTCAGATTCAGTATTTCTGAAGTAAACTCATGTTTTCTTCTAGGTTAGCCTAAGTCAACTTCCCCGTCTGTCAAAATCAAGCTCCCCAAAATATCACCAAAATAATTTGTTAATAAGACAGAGTGTTTATTGTTTACCATGGTAAAGGACAATACCATCTCAGTAATTTTAGTAGCATTTCAGAGGGGAGAAAAACAATATTGGGGTATTTATTGAGATTTTGAGGTCTGGTGCATTATTCTGAAATCATATTGAAAAACTTGTCTTTCAATGTGGAAAAGAGGTGTGGGGGAGGCATCTTTTGTTGGGTATGGGTTAAGATCATGATTAATAGCTTAGAATTCATAGACACAGGAAGAGGAGGATTTTGAGGCAAGGGTGTGGTGACTCAGAGATTTGGAGTACAAATTATTGTTTGATGCTTTCTATTGAAAATTTGAAGTTCTTGGAATGAGGAATAAAGGGGTTAACAACTTTTATCTTCCTGAATTGCAGTTTGCTAGCATACTGAAGTTTCCTTGATGAGGACAATAAAATAGTAAAGTCATGCTTAATGTAGACAGTAGGCTATATTGATGGTTTTTATCTCCATTATCCTTTCTCTTATTCAAAACCAGGATTAGTTATCCAGTGTTGTTTAGTCACTCGGTCATGTCAGAATCTTTGTGACCCCATGGATTGCAGCACTCCAGGCTTCTCTGTCCTTTACCATCTCCTGGAGCTTGCTCAGACTCATGTCCATTGAGTCAGTAATGCCATCCAATCATCTCATCCTCTGTCATCCCCTTCTCTTTCTGCCTTCAATCTTTCCCAGCATCAGGGTCTTTTCTAATGAGTCAACTCTTAACATAAGATGGCCAAAGTATTGGAGCTTCATTTTCAGCCTTGGTCCTTCCAATGAACATTCAGGATGAGTTTCCTTTAGGATTGACTGGTTTGAAATCCTTGCAGTTCAAGGGACTCTCAAGAGTCTTCTCCTACACCACAGTTCAAGAGCATTGGTGCTTCGGCACTCAGCCTTCTTTATGGTCCAGCTCTCACACCCATACATGACCACTGGAAAAAACCATAGGTTTGACTAGATGCACCTTTGTTGGCAAAGTAATGTCTCTACTTTTTAATACACTGTCTAGGTTTGTCATACATTGTCTAGCTTTTATTCCAAGGAGCAAGCATCTTTTAACTTCATGGCTACAGTCACCATCTACAGTGATTTTGGAGCTCAAGAAAATAAAGTCTCTCACTGTTGCCATTGTTTCCCCATCTATTTGCCATGATGTGATGGAACTGGATGCTGTGATCTTAGTTTTTTGGATGTTGAGTTTTAAGCCAGCTTTTTCACTCTCTACTTCCACCTTCCACCTAAAGAGTCAAGAGACTCTTTAGCTCCTCTTTGCTTTCTACCAGAAGATTGGTGTCATTTGCACATCTGAGGTTATTAATACTTCTCCTGGCAATCTTGATTTCAGCTTGTGCTTCACCCAGCCTGGCATTTCTTATGATGTACTCTGCATATAAGTTAAATAATCAAGGTGACAATATACAGACCTGATGTACTCCATGATTCAGTGGATGTTGGCAAGTTGATCTCTGGTTCCTCTGCCTTTTGTAAATCCAGCTTGAACATCCGGAAGTTCTCAGTTCATAGACTATTGAAGCCTAGCTTTGAGAATTTTGAGCATTAATTTGTTAGCATATGAAATGAGTACAATTGTGCAGTAGTTTGAGTATTCTATGGCACTGCCCTTCTTTGGGATTAGAATGAAAACTGACATTTTTCAGTCCTGTGGCCACTGCTGAGTTCTCCAAATTTGCTGGCATATTGAGTATAGCCCTTTAATAGCATCATCTTTTAGGATTTGAAATAGCTAAGCTGGAATTTCATCACTTCCACTAGCTTTGTTTGTAGGGATGCTTCTTAGGGGCCACTTGACTTTGCACTCCAAGATGTCTGGCTCTAGCTGAATGATCACACCATCGTGGTTACTGGATCATTAAGATCTTGTTTGCATATCTCTTCTGTGTATTCTTGCCACCTCTTCTTAATATCTTCTGTTTCTGTTAGGACCATACCATTTCTGTCCTTTATTGTGCCTATCTTTGCATGAAATGTTCCCGTGTTATCTCTAACTTTATTGAAGTGTTCTCTAGTCTTTCCCATTCTATTGTTTTCCTCTATTTCTTTGCATTGATCACTGAGGAAGGCTTTCTTATGTCCCCTTGCTATTCTTTGGAACTCTGCATTCAGATGGGTATATCTTTCCTTTTCTCCTTTGCCTTTTGCTTCTCTTCTTAGCTATTTGTAAGGCCTCCTCAGATAACCATTTCGTGTTTCTTTTTCTTGGGAATGGTTTTGATCACCGTCTCTATCCAGAGTTCTTCAGGCATTCTGTCTATCAGATCTAATCCCTTGAATCTATTTCTCACTTCCACTGTATAATCATAAGGGATTTGATTTAGGTCATACCTGGATGGCCTAGTGGTTTTCCCTACTTTCTTCAATTTAAGTCTGAATTTTGCAATAAGGAATTTGTTGCCAGTGGGGACAGGGTAATTACATTTAGAACAAGAACTATTGCATCTACTTCTTCTTCTCCTTTGGCAACTTGGATGAGTCACTGTAACCCTTTAAATCTCACTTCTGATGCCTCTGGAGAGGAGAACCCTTTAAGAATTGGCACTGGAATTAAATAAGATGGGTATTAGCATTACCATATTAGTTTATCCTAGATCCTATAGGGGACAAAACTATATTTTTCTTCTGCTTTTCTACTTTCTAAGCTTAGAAAGGGGCCCCGTAACAAAAGACAAATTAATAAGAGAAAAGTATACACACTTATTTAATAAAAATTTGATGTGACATAGGAGTCTTCATAAAGAAATGAAGAGCCAAAGAATTGGTTAAGCCTGAGTGTTTTTATGCCAGATTTGATGAAGAGTGAACATTTGTAGGAAAATGTTATAGGACAAAAAGAGTATAAGTTAGTGCAGTAAACTAGGGGAAACGGCAAGACTTGTTTGTTCAGATTCTTCTTGGCGTCTTGGAGATGAGACTGTTCCCTTCCTCCAGGTATAAGAAGGAGGCCACTTACATGAGGATTTTATGATCTGCTTTAGGGGAAGGTCAGAAAGTCCCTTCTGTACACACCATTTCTCAAATTCCCTCAGCTTAAAATATTAATCAGTATGCCAAGTTGCCATATTTGGGGTTGGTGTATACTGAGCCACATCAGGCCCATTCACCTACCACCCTTAAGGCGGTCAGAAATTCAACCTTTAATGTAGACCCCTTTCCCAGCATGGGGATATAAGCAAGTTTCATGCTGCAATGTCTAAAACTTTTTACATAATGATGAAAATTATGTGGAAAAACATTAGTTTATTTAGACTTAAAAGCAAATGATATTGATTTTAGATTTAATTCCACCTGGAATTTGGCATTTCTGCCAATGCACTCAGCTACTTCAATGTTATAATTGACTGAAATTTTCTGTGTATTGCTCTTCTTGCTTGTGTGTGTGTGTGTGTGTGTGTGTGCGGTTTTAGCATTCAGAATGAGGTAATTCTGCCTCAGTCACGCTTGATGGGAACTGGTGATTCAACTGTTGCAAAACTTTGAAAGTATTCATTAATTCAAGCTTAATTAATGCAGAATGACAATTAAACTTTTATAGAGTATATGTCATCGACATGAATACCATGCATTAATTAAAGTCCTGAATATTTAGATGAATACAAATGAATTCCAATGACCAAAAAGCTTTAAAAGTTACCCCAGCTGGAGATCTGTGGATAATATATGCAATGTACCTCATTTTACTGAAAATGATTTGAAACTACATTTTATATTCTATGATGTAAAGGCAGAGAAAACATTATATTCTTATTAATGAGATGACAGCTTTGCTTATAAAATCAGCTTTTGGAAAAGAGGCATAAATAATTTCCTTAAATTCTTGCTCAATAATTTATATGCCCTACACTATTAGATTCATGATATTAAAATTTAAGTCTGTGATTTCAAGAACATTTAGTGTTTCTTCAACTCAAATGTCTATTCTTTTGTGTGAAAGGGAACAGCTGTATATTTCAGACTGTAAACCAGCATAAGGTGAATGACTGTGTAAAATATGCTTGTTTGCTTCAAATTGCATAGTTTCATCAAATTCTAGGCTTATACACCAGTTTCCAGATTCAACAGAGCCAGAATTTGCCATGGCAACTGCTGTATCCTTCTTATATATATATATAAAGCTACAGACTGACAGGAAAGAACCATCATGTCAACTCTTTCAATTCATATACAGCTAGATTTTCTTTTTATCAATGTTCATTTCTTAAAGACAATTTGTTTTGAATCTCCAAAGTCTTTCTTTTTGATTAGAGTTTATAATCCTATACTGATACTAACTTACATTAGGAATGTAGTACATGACTTTTTAAATAATTATGGAATATTGTCTTCTGTATGACTTAATATTCCATCTAACTGGTGGCCAATACATTTTTTAATAGGAAAACAAAGAGCCTGGAATCTCTACCTTAAGTCCTCCTAAAACATTCAAGTGGCTAAAATACCTTGATCTCTTTATTACATTTTGTGCCAATACCAGTCACATACATATCATTTAGTAACAGGATCATAAATCATTTTATCAACAGACTTTTTAAAGAGACTTTGGCAAAATTAATAGTCACCATAGAAATATTCATGACAGTAGAATAGACTGGAAAAGGAATGAAGCATTTTCCTGAAAATTCACACAGGTAGAAAACCATTTTATCTGAAATGATGAATTATTTAAGAAGTACATTTTTATTAGAAATATAAGAAAT
Organism: Bison bison bison; assembly: GCF_000754665.1. NCBI lineage: Eukaryota > Metazoa > Chordata > Mammalia > Artiodactyla > Bovidae > Bison > Bison bison. The sequence goes on along the minus strand of NW_011494794.1, from coordinate 2,120,084 downwards.
AAGATATGTTGAGTGATTTATAAGAGTAATGCCTTTATTAAAATGGTTGTTTAAAATCACAGCTTTCAAAATCCAAATCTGAATATGATTCTGGATCTCCAGTCATGGATAATAAAAATAACTATTTTGAGTCCCCTCACAATATTCCTATCCAACATCACACTATAAGGTCTAGTTAGCACAACTGACAAAAATAGAAAATTAAAGGTGTGTAGATTAGAAAGAAATCACATTGTCTTTGTTCACAGATGACAAATTGTCTATCCAGAAAATCTGAAAGAGTGACAAAAAACTCCTTCAACTAAGTGATTATAGCAAGTTTGTAGGATATAAGTTTAATGTACAAAAGTTGGGCTTCCCTGGTGGCTCAGATGGTAAAGAATCTGCCTACTATGTGGGAAACCCAAGTTCAAACCCTGGGTCAAGAAAATGCTCTGAAGAAGAGAATGGCTACCCCCTCCAATATTCTTGCCTGGAGAATTCCATGGACAGAGAAGCCTGGTGGGCTACAGTCCATGGTGTCATTGTTTTTCTATATATCAGAAATGAACAACTGGAATTTGAAATAAAAAATGTATTGTGATTTACAGTAACATCAAAAAATAAATAACTCAGGTATATGTCTAATAAATTATGTACAGAATCTTTATGTTAAAAAATAAAACTCTGATGAAAGAAACCAAAGTTCTGAATAAATAGAGAACTTTTCGGTGTTCATGATTGGGAAGATACAATATTTTCAAGATGTATTCTTTTTCCAATTTGATAGATTGATTCAATGCAATTGCAATCAAAATTCCAGAAAGTTAGTTGGTGGATATTTGACAAACCTATCCTAAAGTTTATAGGGAAAGACAAAAGATCTAGAATAGACAGTATGATACTAAAGAAGAACGAAGTTGGAGGGCAGATACTATTTGACTTCAAGACTTATTATAAAGCAGCAGTGATTAAGACAGCGTACTGTTGGCAAAAGAGTTAGATAAATAGATTAATAAAAGAAAATAGAAAGTCCAAAAATATACTCACACAAATACGTTCAAACAATCTTTGATAAAGGATCAGAGGCAATCAATGGAGAAAGAAAATAAATGATGCTGGACTGCCCAGACAGTAATTTCTCAACTGCTATTTAATGGACCTTTCAAAGTCTACCAGGCTGTAAGCAGTAGAAAGCACCAGGAGTAGGCACCAGAGTGGCTAGAATCTGATCATTTGCACATATTTTCTGAGTAGATTAGACAGCTCTAAGATACTTTATCTCCAATATCCCCATTTGTGTGTGCCCTCCTCATGTCCTAGATTTGTGGAGGAGAGCAAGTACATTGCAGCACTGTTCATGCAGGATATTCTAACTTACAACTGGACAGGGTCTCAGAGCTCATCTGCTTTATTTCCAACATATTCCAAATGTGGAAACTGAGACTCAGACATTTTAAGTGACTTGCCCAAAATTCATAGCAATGCCAGGAAAGTATCGCACTGGTTTCAATTTAACAGTACACTGTGTTCCATATTGATAGGTTTCTTAGCTTGCTTGTTTGACTTTATTTACTGGGGTCCCTGGTGGCTCAGATGGTAAAGAATCTGCCTGTCATGTGTAAGACCTGAGTTCGATCCCCGGGTTGGGAAGATCCCCTGGAGAAGAGGATGGCAACCCACTCCAGTATTCTTGCCTGGAGAATTCCATGGGCAGAGGAGCCTGGAGAGTTACAGTCCATGGGGTGGCAAAGAGTCAGACATGACAGAGTGGCTAACACTTTGACTTTTCAATGACCATTTACCATTTGCAAGAAAATGGCTGCCTGTCCTCAAGAAGCCTGCAGTCCAGAGATTCTATGCATAACCTCTCCCTAGGTTCAAATTTTGATTTTTGAGACTCTACAAGATTGTTGGTTTTAGAGTTTTAGTTAACTGATTTAATTCATACATCTTGGGGAATGTGCATCAGATCGCTAATATGTTTCAAAAGTTAGAAGGTAGTTACTTTACTTATGTATTGATTATGGACCTTCTATTTTCTTATTACCCCACCCCTACTTAGACTAATGATTTGAAAGTTTCATTCCAATTCAGATTTCCCTTCTGATCTCCAAACTTATATATCCAACTGTTGCTTGGTTTGCCACTTAGATTTCTTAAGAGCATCTCACATTTAACTTATCTCAAACTAAAATTGTACTTTCAACCCCTTGCTGCTAAGTCACTTCAGTCATGTCCGACTCTATGTGACCCCATAGACGTCAGTCCACTAGGCTCTCCTGCCTCTGCGATTCTCCAGGCAAGAACACTGGAGTGGGTTGCCATTTCCTTCTCCAATGCATGAAAGTGAAAAAGTGAAAGTGAAATCATTCAGTTGTGTCCGACACTTAGCGACCCCATGGACTGCAGCCCACCAGGCTCCTCCATCCATGGGATTTTCCAGGCAAGAGTACTGGAGTGGGGTGCCATTGCCTTCTCCCTACTTCCAATGCTCTCCAGAAACCCAGGACTCCTCAACTATTATGTTTCCCTTACCACCCACATTCAATCACAAGAGCTATTGAGCATACTCCAAAACACGTTTTTAGTTCATATAGATCTCTCCATCTCTCCATCAAGATCCAAATCCAGAGTGAAGTTGTTCAGTCTTGTCCGACTTTTTGCGATCCCATGGACTGTAGCCTACCAGGCTCCTCTGTCCATGGAATTTTCCAGGCAAAAGTACTGGAGTGAGTTGCCATTTCCTTCTCCAGGGGATCTTCCCGACTCAGGGATCGAACCCAGGTGTCCTGCATTACAGGCAGGCGCTTTACCCTCTGAGCCACCAGGGAAGCCCTACGCCGTGATTAATATTGCCTAGGATACTGCGTAGCTTCTTAACTGTTCTTCCCAATCCATTATTCTTTTCCTTCAAAATATTCTCTCGCTAGTGGCCATTAAACTGTTTAATGTTAGCTATACAATATTACTTTCCAGCTTTAAAAAACCTTCAGTAGTGTCTGTTAAGTTAGAAAAAAAAAAACCCTTAAACTCCTTCTCATGTTGATATTGAAACATTTGTAGGTGCTATTCCCCTACCTGCCTCTTCAGCATCACCTCTGGCCATTCTTCTTACCTGCTGTACTTTAGGTATCATGCCTTCTTGTGTGTGCACAAAGGCCCCACAACTTCTCCCAACTCAGCACCTGCAAAAATGCCATTACTTTTGCCTGAAAAACTATTTCCTAGACTATTCATCATGGAGAAGGCAATGGCAACCCACTCCAGTACTCTTGCCTGGAAAATCCCATGGACCGAGGAGCCTGCTAGGCTGCAGTCCATGGGGTCGCTAAGAGTCAGGCATGACTGAGCGATTTCACTTTCACTTTTAACTTTCATGCATTGGAGAAGAAAATGGCTACCCACTCCAGTATTCTTGGCCTGGAGAATCCCAGGGACGGGGAGCCTGATGGGCTGCTGTCTATGGGGTCTCACAGAGTCGGACGCAACTGAAGCAACTTAGCAGCAGCAGCAGCAGACTATTCATCAAGATAATTCCCGTTTATATTTTAGATCTCATTTTAAATGTCATTTTTTTCAATGAGACTTTTTCTGATTCTCTCAATCTAAATTAGATCTTCTTGTTATATACTGTCTATATGTTCTTCCCTTTAATTATAAATTTGTTTTATAATATTTTGTGTGTTACCCGTGTCCCATTCCTGACACTATATTCCATGTAGAAACTGCTCTTCTTTCTCAATATTTCTTTCTCCCCTTCCCTCCCTCTCTTTCTCTGGTGCTTAATCTTCAGTGTCTAGCACAGGACTCTTCCAGCATACGTACTCTGAAAAAGATTGTTTAGTTAATATATATGCTTATAGATCTATTATTTTTATTTACATATACACCTGGTAAAGTGCATAATGTGTATATATCTAAATAGTATATACATATATCTGTGTAACCACTACCAAGATAAAGATATAAAACATAAATTTTTATTATAATATCCATTCCTTAACTTACATTTTAGCTAAGAATCCCACTTGTATAAGATAGTGGTTTAGAACAGTGTTTCTCTAATTTTAGTGAGCGAGTAAAATCACATGGGGATCTTGTTAAACTATAGATTCCATTTCATTACATTTGAAGTTGGGCTTAAGACACAGAATCTCTAAAAAGCTTCCTGGTGTTGCCAGTCCATGAACCACATCATGAAGAGCACCCCATTGAGAGAAGGAATATATGAATCAGAGAAAGATTGGGCTCAATTCTTGGCTCTGCTGATAGCTCTGTGAACCTGGATCAATTTCTTAAATTCTCCATATCTCACTTATTTGTAAAAGAGGAGCAATAATCTCTACCTTGCCAGGTTTGTTACAGGGTAAATGAGCTGATATAGTGCATAGTGTTTGGTGTACAATGTGATAAACATCACTGCTGTTGTATCTGGCCATGGAACATAGATAAGTACTCAACACCATTGGATGAAATTTCTCATCTGCCAAGTTAGATGGTCCTTCAATCACTGTCTCTAATTCTCTTCTAGAGTCCATCCTCCTCTTCTTTTATTTCATTTACGTTTTTTACATAAAAAGAAATTGTGGAGAAAATCAAGAACACAGCTGAGTAGAGGGAAGTATGGCTAGAGATGATGAATAATCTTAAAACAATAGAGAAAGAAGTAGAGCACCCACTCAATAGGTGTTTAGTGAATGTCTTCTCTGAGTCAGGCCTAGGCCCAGTTTTGAAAGAGCTCACAGCCTAATGGGGAGATAAATGATAAGTATTTTAGCTAGTAATAGTTTGCTGAGGGAAGTCAAAACTTCAGGAAATCATTCCTGTTCACTTTGATTTGAAAATCTTTTTGTAACATAGACTCAGCAGAACCAATAATATCCAGAGACCTATGTAGAGCCAATTGGCTTTTGGCTTTTTGCCCATTTCTGTCAATTAAACACAAAGTCTTAAATTATTTTTTAATCCTCCTCATTAGGTTAGCAGAGACAGCACGCTGTGGTTTTTGGGGTAAAGTACAAATTCCTCAAGCTTGCACAGTTGGACAACTGCCCTCCCTGGTTGACTAACCTCTACTGCTCAGTACAGGCCTTTGCTTCAGTTTTATCATCAAGATTCATTCCCACAGTGGGGTCATTCTCTCTCATCTTCCTGGGCCTTTGGGCTTAAAGTTCTCTTTGCTTGTAAGTCCCTTTACCCTAAGTCCTCTTTTTTCTTCAAAAGTCACATTTAGCACCTTCTGCTCTAGGAAATGTTCCCAACCCCCATTTGAGTTAATTGTGCACCTTCCTTTTGCCTTTGTGTGTATTTCTATCATGGCACTTATATGCTTCTTTATTTGCTGATCCGCCACTAACTATAAAGTTTCAAAAAATAGGCCTGAGTTTTATATTTCCATGCAACCCATAAAGGTGGCAGTAGATCTCTGATGCGTTTTTGTCTGTTGGATTATTGATAAATATTCATTAGTTCATGAAAACTATGTTAAATGTAAACTGCCACCAAAAACAAATGTTATGCAGTTGTTGTTAAGTTGTGTCTGACTCTTTGCAACCCCATGGACTATAGCCCATCAGGCTCCTCTGTCCTTGGGATTTTCCAGGCAAGAATACTGGAGTGGATTGCCATTTCCTTCTCCAGGGAATCTTCCCAACCCAGGGATCAAAACTGTGTCTCCTGCATTGGCAGGCAGATTCTTTGCCGCTGTATCACCTTGCCTATATGGGGAATTCAGATAAAATGAAGATCAGTATGGGGGATTCTTAATACCAGTATAAGGAGAATTCATGGCTTAGGTTTTTTGAGAAAGTAATTTCCAATAGATAATACAACCTTAGTATGTACATATTCTCAGACCTAGGAAAGTTAGATCTATACAAATAAGGCTATGCAAGAAGATTTAGCCATAAGAATATTTATATATGATAAAAAAAGATTTGAAATAATCTAAGTCTCTAATGACAAAGGAGTCAATCAGTAGAGTTCACCTACATACTGAGATTGAAATGCTATGCATTCATTAAAGGGTTTTTAAATGGTTATTTATAAACATGAAGAAATTACTTATCAATTTGCTATTTATTATTAGGGAAGGTATAAAACTGGAAAGAAATATAGCAAAATATTAATAAGTGTTGTCAACAGATTGAAAGTTAAGAATGAATTTTTTCTTTTCTGATATGTACTCCCATAATTCATATGTCTATTTGAAAAGCAATGGAAATATACCCCACCCCAAAGTTTCTACTCTTTAATAATATGAATGTTGAATACACTCAAACACACACAGACATACATGGGAGGCAGGACAACTTCTTTTTTTTCTCTTCCATTCTCTAGAGTTCTGACCCTCGAATTCTTTTATTATGTTTCTTTCCTATTATACAACCTACCCCTATCTATAAAAAATAAAGATTGAATATGATTTATTCACATTTTTGTCTATAACCAGTCATGAGTAAAGCCAGATTTCCTATTTCCATACTTTTTAAAACTTATATGAGTTATTATTTAGTTTCTACTTTGAAGGAGATATATTCCATGAATTATTATCTCATATCTGTATAAAGAACATCTGATACATAACTGAAGATAAAAATATTGAGGGAAAAGGAAACTGGGGGTGAAAATTTTCTACTTTTTTCCACTTGTTATGTCATGCGTCAGTATCATGAGATAATTATTAAACTTTTCATGACATTCTGTGCTTTCAAAAATTTCTTTGACATAAAGCAAGGCATCACAGTATAATTTCCTTATCCCAACTATCATGACATTTTAGTGATAAAACAATGTTCTCTTAGCTTCACAGAAGCCTCTCTTGTGTACGTTCTTGCTCAGTTGCTTCAGTCGTGTCCAACTCTTTGTGACCATAGGACGATAGCCTGCCAGGCTCCTCTGTTCATGGATTCTTCTGGCAAGAATACTGGATTGGGTTGCCACGCCCTCCCCCAGGGGGTTTTTCCTGACCCAGGCATAGAAAACTAGTCTCTTCTTCTGCATTGGCAGACAGGTTCTTTACCACTAGGGCCACTTGGGAAGCCCAGAATCTTCTCTATAAAATATTTTTTTCCACTTAAAAGTTTAAAAGGGCTTTATAAAAGTTCACCACATTTTTGTGTGATAGCGTTACATCTCTACTACCTCAAATTGTGAAACTTTGTTGTCATTTGGTGTTGTTTTTGTTCAGTCACTAAGTCACGTCTGACTTTTGCAACCCCAGGGACTGCAGCTCACCAGCCTTCCCTGTCCTTCACCAACTCCCAGAGTTTGCTCAAACTCATGTCCATTGAGTCAGTGAGACCATCTAATTATCTCATCCTCTGTTGTCCCCTTCTCTTCCTGCCCACAGTCTCCCCCAGCATCAAGGTCTTTTCTGAAAAGTTGGCTTTTTGCATCAGAAGGCCAAAGAATTGGAGCTTCAAATTCAGCATCAGTCCTTCCAATGAATATTCAGGGTTGATTTCCTTTAGGACTGACTGATTTGATCTCCTTGCTGGACAAGGGACTCTCAAGAGTCTACTCCAACACACCACAGTCAGAAAGCATCACTTCTTCAGTGCTCTGCCTCCTTTATGGTCCAAGTCTCACATCCGTACATGACTACTGAAAAACCCATAGCTTTGACTACACGGACCTTTGTTGGCAAAGCAATGCCTCTCTTGTCATTTGTGCAGTAAAGTTATTCTGAGGATTATTTTAAATAATGCATTTAGGAAGTCAAAGATGTTGCTTGGCAAGCTATGTCACTCGACATACTAGTTTTGCTGTTCCTTATTTTTGATCAAACATGTCGTCTAGTAAAATATCTAGTAAAAACAAAGCAATTAGTATGTTGACCAAAATTTTCATTTTCAGCTGACTGTTGTGGGCAGCATTGAAAACATCAAATCTAAGGTATTTAGTTGGCTGTTAGGGAGCAATTTCTAGATGGTAATTTTAAAGCCAAGACTCAGCCTAGTTTCGTCTTCACCTTTTTCTATTTCTCTCCAAGGTAAACATGGAAAGCCATCCATCTCTTACAATGACCAGGAAGACTGAAATAAGAAGCAGGACATGATTCTGAGTAATAACAGGATTATTAGTTTCTGAGGGAGTGTGATTTACGTATGGCTTTGAAGGTCTGTGTGTTTTCAAACATCTGCTGCAGAATTCCTGCAAGGCAGTGTCACCAGTGTCTATTTAATGCAGGAGCAAACTTGTTTACCAAATTCTGAAATGAAAAACAAGATGTTCTTGCACAGGATTGCAGAGAATTGCAGTTCCTATTCAATCTGAACCTCTGCTATTTCCACCCACATGGTTTAGAGAGAGTCTTACAACACAAAGTTCAAAACAGCAACACTAATTACCTCCACACTTCTCAGTGCCTTGCTTTTCTTCACCACAAAAATGTTGAACTGCAGTACTTTTTCTCCTAAAGCTCAGACTTCGCATTTGCTTCCTCCAAATCTGTGTGTTAAATTATTTCTTATGATCCTTGGGTGGATATGAGCACGGTTGCATAATACAAAGATCATTTAAAGGTTAAGCAGAAAATTTTATGTGGTGGTACATAAAAGGCTCGTTTCCTTTAAGGCTTGTCTCTTGGAACATAGAATCAGATGAATCAAGTTCCCTGATTGTTCTAAAAATTTTTTGTTGCTTTGAAGCATTTATCAAATTTCAATTTTATCTGTATATTTAGATTAATCTTTCCATAAGATGAATGGAGGGACTGTATAATATGGCACCTACATACTGCAAAAAAGTATTGTCACTATGGCTTACAAAGTACCTAAGAGTCAAGCAGTCAAGCCCTGTGAATGGCTTATAGAATGTTATCTGGAAGGGTAATATATATTGCCTTTGAGCTCCCATCCCAACTACTTAACTTGGCATTCATTGCTGCTTAGAAGTTTCACAGGCATTGCAAACTTCACATACCTTAGCTGAGATCTCTTTATTCCACCTTGGTTAATAGCTGAGAATCATAAATCATTATGTCCCAATTTCTAAGTTAAAAAAGAACAGTAAGTAGATTTATTTATATCTAAGTGAAATTATTTAATAAAAAGACAGTCTTGGCATTTCACAATTTTCTTTGCAATTAAACATTTCCTCTTCAAACAATCTGAAACCTTCATATCTGATATTTCTTCCTTAACATGTTTATTTTTTTATATATGAGTACATATATTCATTCAACCAACACTCACCCAAGTAGATACATTTTGAAAGAAAAGAAGACTCAAGAACAAAGTGTACTTACCAATAAATATGTTAAGGAAGAAATATCAGATATGAAGGTTTTAGATTATCTGAAGAGGAAATGTTTAATTGCAAAGAAAATTGTGAAATGCCAAGACTTTTGCATTATCTTTTTATTAAATAATGCCATGTCTTTTTATTAAAAAATGCCATGTCTTTTTATTAAATAATTTTGGTTAGATATAAATAAACCTACTTATTATTCTTTTTTTTAATGTAGAAATTGAACATAATGATTTATGATTCTCAGCTATTAACCAAGGTGGAGTTAAGGGAGTTCAGTTTAGGGCATGTGAAGTTTGAGATGCCTGTGAAACTTCTAAGCAGCAATGAATGCCAAGTCAAGTAGTTGGGATGGGAGCTCAAAGGCAATATTCGAGCTGCAGAAATCCAGTTTCAAGTTACTGGCCTATAGAAAGTTTTTGAAGCCGATAAAATTGATAGCCTTGAAGCCAGGGTGACTGGCAAGAAAGTGTAAAATGTATGGAATACAGGCTCAGGCTGTGTCATAGACAGGAGAGTGTTAAAATCTCTCGGGTGCATGCTTGGGAGAGTGGGTGCCTGAGCTGGAGACTGATGCTTAAGATCCAAGGATTCAAAATAATACCAGGAATTTGTGGATTAGAATAACCAGGGAAATCTTTGCTGATTCCTTCTCTAAGAAGCAATGGATCTGTCAAGACTCTGTTATTTTCTGACACTTAAAAAAAGAATATTTCCAGGAATCAACAGTCAAATGAATTCAGTATTCACACCTCAGGGCTTCTCTGGTGGCTCAGAGGGTAAAGCGGCTGTCTGCAATGCAGGAGACTCAAGTTTGATCCCTGGGTTGGGAAGATCCTCTGGAGAAGGAAATGACAACCCACTCCAGTACTGTTGCCTGGAAAATCCCACGGACAGAGAAGCTTGGTAGGCTACAGTTCATGGGATTGCAAAGAGTCAGACACGACTGAGCGACTTCACTTCACTCACTTATTCAAGCCTCAGTATTCTGCAAAATGAGAAGTTTGGACAAAAAAGTCCTAATGTTCTCTTCTTCCCTCTCTTCCACCTTAAAATGTATAAAACTTAGATGTCTTATACACTTTCTCAATTTCCTAGACAGAGCCCTCTGTTCCCATTGTACATAGAGCCTGCAGATGAGAACCAGATCCACTGCAAAGCAATCTCTCAATACTAAGCTGATTTTTAATAAACATATTTTATCCACGGAAGAGTCTCTTGCTTTATTTTCTTCTCCTTGGTCACATGAATCAGGATTAGCCCACCTACCTGAAAACTAGTCTATTTTCTGAATGATTTTATTCTCTTTGCCTGCTCAGAACATAATGTACTCATGAGATGCACACAGTATTATATAACTAATTTAGATGGTAATTACTGTTAATTTCCTTCTCCAATTGCAGCAGAAGCAATGCTGAAATTGAGAAGACACGACTTCAGCCTGTGTCTATGCCATGGTTCTGTAAATTTCCAACCCTGTAATATGGTGACTTATTTTGCTGAAAGGCAGGTTTAATTACCTTAGAAGACTTCAGGAACTGTCAGCAGAAATTTGTTAGCAGTTTCACTGAAAACAGCACAGAGGGATTGAAAAAGAGAGAAAGATGAATATACAGACAGTTTGTTACCTAACAGGATAGACAGATAATAAATTTGGCTTCTTTTCTAGCTGAACTGTAGAAAACATAATCTCTCCCTTGACAGAGACTCACCAAATCAGCCTGGCGGTCTTTGGATAGCCTGGAACCCAGGGTGACTGGCAAGGATAAATGAAAATTGCTTATGACTGGGATTGATCTATTGACTCTCCTTCTGAAGCCTTTTTCTGAGTAGGAAGATGCTTTTACTTTTATCAAGGGGGAAAAAAAATTCAGCCTTTCAAGGACCATCTTCATGCAGATAGACCCGATGTTGATTAAGTCAGAGGCCCCATATTCCTTATGTAGTGGAGATATTTGTAATAAAACTTATAAAGTATGTTTGAGATTGGAATTTGAAAGGAATGAGATGAATATTAATACTTTGTTTTGGCACATAACCTATTAAATTACTTTATATCCATTCTGAGTGTGTCACATCTCAGTAGCATCATTTTCATTGTGATACTGTGCATATTGTTGGGAATGGATATGAGAACTCTCTTTGAATCCTTAACCTAAGCTCAGAGATAACTAACATGCAGGCTGCTGTGAGACAGATTTTTAGGGTTGTGCAAAAGCATACATATGGTGACTTCTGAATGTAATTGCTGCTTAATATGCATATGCACTTGAACTGTTTCAGGCACCAACTCCTTCTGTCAATCTTTCATGACTTCTGCTTTCATGAAAGCTCTAGCCTAAATCACTTTTTGATTCATGTCAAAAATCCACAGACATGGGCATTATTGTGTAAGTTTCATCATGTATACAAGTGGTTGTCATTTAAATCTTAATGAGTGTACACAAAAGAGGAACCTTACATGGCACATGGAAGAGTGAAAGTTAGTTGCTCAGTCATGTCTGACTCTTTGCAACCTCATGGAGTGTATGTAGCCTGCCAGGCTTCTCTGTCCCTGGAGTTCTTCAGGCAAGAATACTAAAGAGGTTGCCATTCGCTCTTCCAGGGCATTTCCCAACACAGGCATCAAACCTCAGTCTCCTGTATTGCAGGCAGATTCTTTACTGTCTGAGCCACCAGGGAAGCCCTTCCTGGCACATGGGCTACTGCCTATAGCTAATGTTTATGGGAGGGGTGTTGTTATCATGCAGCATATTAGTTAGATTAAGGAATCTGACTACTGTTTGATCACCAGTAATTGGTGGAGTCCTTACCTGGGGAAGCCTGGCAGTTGGTCCCTCTGGAACTCACACCCTTAACCACTATAATACAATGTTTCCCATACAATATTAGGTCAGATGGCTACAAAAGGATAAATGAAACACTCTCTTAATTTTCCTCCTACTTGAATTCCAAGAACATCTTTATTTAATGTATACTATCTGTGTGGATCACGATAAACTGTGGAAAATTCTGAAAGAGATGGGAATACCACACCACCTGACCTGCCTCTTGAGAAATCTGTATGCAGGTCAGGAAGCAACAGTTGGAACTGGACATGGAACAACAGACTGGTTGCAAACAGGAAAAGGAGTATGTCAAGGCTGTATACTGTCACCCTGCTTATTTAACTTATATGCAGAGTACCTCATGAAAAACACTGGGCTAGATGAAGCATAAGCTGGAATCAGGATTGTTGGGAGAAATATCAATAACATCAGATATGCAGATGATACCACTCTTATGGCAGAAAGTGAAGAACTAAAGAGCCTCTTGATGAAAGTGAAAGAGGAGAGTGAAAAATTTGGCTTAAAGCTCAACATTCAGAAAACTAAGATCATGGCATCTAGTTCCATTACTTCATGGCAAATAGATGGGGAAACAGTGGAAACAGTGTCAGATTTTATATTTTGGGCTCCAAAATCACTGCAGATGGTGATTGCAGCCATGAAATTAAAAGACACTTACTCCTTGGAAGGAAAGTTACAACCAACCTAGATAGCATATTAAAAACCAGAGACATTACTTTGCCAACAAAGGTCCATATAGTCAAGGCTATGGTTTTTCCAGTGGTCATGTATGGATGTGAGAGTTGGACTATAAAGAAAGCTGAGTGCCAAAGAATTCATGCTTTTGAACTGTGGTGTTGGAGAAGACTCTTGAGAGTCCCTTGGACAGCAAGGAGATCCAACCAGTCCATCCTAAAGGAGATCAATCCTGGGTGTTCATTGGAAGGACTGATGTTGAAGCTGAAACTCCAGTCCTTTGGCCACCTGATGCGAAGAGCTGACTCATTTGAAAAGACCCTGATCCTGGGAAAGATTGAAGGCAGGAGGAGAAGGGGACAACAGAGGATGAGATGGTTGGATGGCATCACCGGCTCAACGGAGATGAGCTTGAGTAAACTCTGGGAGTTGGTAATGGACAGGGAGACCTGGCATGCTGTGGTCCATGGGGTTGTGAAGAGTCGGACACGACTGAGCTACTCAACTAAACTGAACTGATATGGGCCATAAAGTGGCTTCCCCAGTGTTTCAGCAGTAAAGAATCCACCTGCAATGCAGGAAACCTGGGTGGATCCCTGGTATGGGAGGACCCCCTGGAGGAGGGCATGGCAGCTCACTCCAGTATTCTTCCCTGGAGAATCCCAAGGACAGAGGAGACTGGCAGGCTATAGTCCACAGGGTTGAAAAGAGTTGGACATGAGACTGAAGTGACTGAGCACACACACAGGCATATGGGCCATAAATGCATTAAAAAATTATCTTAAAGCCTCCAATGAAGTTTTCTTCCTTTGTTGCATCAAATATTCTCTTAACAACCTCCATTACCTCTATGTTGCTAAAGACAAAGGTCATTTCTTAATTATCATCTTAGTACTTTAATTCAAAAGCAGCCTTTAACATAGTTAATTTCTCCTTTCTCCATGGAGTGCTTATGACTCAGTACTCACCCCTCTTCTCTTTATCCGCCCTCACTTCATATGTATACATATTAATACAATACATAGGTGAAATAGCTACACATTTTTGTTTCCAACCCAGAGCTCATTCTTGAACTCCAGACTTGAATATTCACCAGGTTGCTTGCCACCTCCTCTTGGGTGTATAGTAGACAACTCGGACTTAAGTCCAAAACTGACTCTGATTTTTATCCAAACCTTATCACCTTCACCATATAATCAATGGAAACTCCTCCCTCTAGTTGTTCAGACCTTGAAGTCATCTTACAGTCTTCTATCTTGCAACCATCAGGAAATCATACTGGTTCCACTTTCAAATATCACCAGAATCCAAACATGTCTCCTGCTCTTACCCTCACCCAAAAAGTCATCACCTCTCACCTCCTTACAGGACTTAGAAAACTTAAGATGGTCGTGTTACTGTGACTGCTAGAAACCTTGCGAGTTCTGCATTTACCTCAGAGTAAAAGCAAAGCCTTTACTTACGAAGACCTACATAGCCCTGTGTCATCTCCCTTCTCCTCCCACTAAACTCTGTTCCTACAACCTGCCTTGCTCATGGATCCCCTGACTCCATTCACTCTTGCCTCCCAGTTCTTGTCCAGCATAGCAGGTCTGTCCTGGCTTGGGGCCTTTGATCTAGCTCTTCCCTCTGCCTGGCACACATGTACCCCAGATGTCTCCTCGGGTTCTTCCCTCACTCCGTTTATGTGCCAGTCAAATTTTCCTTCTTACTCCTCATCCTCCTTACCCTGTCCTAGTAGTGCTTTTCCATAGCACTACAATAAAACCTCTAACATACATAATGTATTTACCCATTAAGTGTATGATTTATGGCCCAAGATCTACAAGAACAGGGACTTATGATTATCTTTTCTACTCATTACTCTAGTGCAGGTATGTAAAACTGGTGAACTGCTTGAAAGAATACCTATTTATAAAATAATTCATGTAAAGTGCCTTCTTTGGCACTAAGTCAGTCCTCAATAAAAACTATTTATTATGACTTAGCTTCTGTAAATGGGATGTTTTTGGTTCTTTCCTCCTGAGAAGTCTGTGAGACTTATTTTATAGAAAAGCTAATACACTCCAAGGAAATGAATTTTAAAGTACATTATTGTTACTGTTTGTTTATAAAAAGATTGGCCTATGGTAGGATTGCAAAATAGTAGAAGTTTATCAAAGTTTATCAAAGCCTTCTGCCTACATGGCCACCCCCGCCTTCCTTCCTTCTGCAGAGTATGTTCGTCTCATCACATTTTGCTGGGAATTTGATGAGATCGTATGCTCTTCATATTTTTATCATCAAGGGTATTTCTCATAAAATTGTGTGATAGAATAATGCCTAAAGAAAACATAAAATACTGATAAGGCTTAATTTGTCTCCTTTTCCAGAATCATTCACTTTTTAGAGGGGAACTGAATGTGAACTATGAATATGGTACAGAGACTGGAGAGGAAAATTGTCTGCCCTTCTATGCAGAATTCACCCTACTTAGATAACCAAATCACCTTCTCTTAAGACCTGTCCTGAAAACCACCATCTAAGAGAGAAAACAGACAGATATTTGGGGCGCATTGCTGGTTATAACTTCATCTGTATTTCATTCACTATTTCTCCTTTATATGTAGATTCACATTGCTATGTCTGTTTAAGGGAATCATCTTGGTGAAAGAAAATGGTAGGCAACCCATTCTAAGCAAGATGGAAATGATTGTTGGAAGTAGGGAGTTAGCTAATGACATGGAAAATGGCCATGTCTTCTTAAAGATGCTTCATGGCTTCGCTGAATTCATCACCTTTTGGCAAGCAAACTCTTCTTTCTGTTAACTGTCTGTCACCCTGGAAGTACTGAAATGTCATTTGAGATTAAAATTTTAGAAGCTATTCATATTCAGAGGAGCACAAAAGCAGTTGCCACCTGTCGGCAAGGCAAAAAGAACTTAACCCAAAGTTAATAGATGGAAATGTATCTTAGCCCATGTCCTGGCTGACTGAGAAGATTTTTTTTCACGTGAGTCTTATCATTATAGTAATTACAACATAGGGAGATTGTCCCATTTTCTCACTAGAGTCAAGATTTAAGAGCAAAACCAAAGTTCTATTATTTATGGAGTAAAATGAACTTTAGCAACACAGGAAATGTGTTTAATTATGGGTAAGTTGTTTTCTGTGTGTGCGTGCTGAGTTGCTTCAGGCTTGTGTCTGACTCTTTGTTACCCTATGGACTGTAGCCCACCAGATTCCTCTGTCCACGGGATACTCCAGGCAAGAATACTGGATTGGGTTGCCATGCCCTCCCCCAGAGGATCTTCCTGACCCAGGGGTTGAACCCACCCATGTCTTTTATGTCTCCTACATTGCCAGGCAGATTCTTTACTATGCTGCCTGAGAAGCCTAAGTTATTTTCTAGTGAGTACTAAAACTTCTTTTTATCTTTCTTCCAAGCTTTATATAATAAGAAATTTTAGTGAAGCATCCATTACATATAATACACAGAACTGGGTGTGTGTTTTATACCAAGATACTCATTTCAATTCAGTAGACGCGTATGAGTACCTACCATGTCCCAGGAATTGTGCCAGGTGAACTACTGGTGATGCAGTGGTGAATGGAGTGATCCCTTTACCCCAGAAACCAACGGTTTAGCGAGACACTGACATATAATTAAATAAGTAAAATAAAATCTGATATTTCACCAATCGAAGCAGATCCAAGATCTAGCTGTGGTACACAAGTAGATATATTAACTTAGATGCTAGAGATAGCTTCAGAGAGGAGGACAAATGTGATTATATTTTGAAGGAGCTTTATGAGTTTGCAAGGCAAGAAAGGCAAGGATCAGAATTCTATTTTGTTTTAGGGCAGTTGCCTTTCAGTCTTGAAAAAGATCATGTGCAAAAGAGAAGTATAGGAAGGAAAGACATAGATGTCCAAATCAAAAGTTATAATGATGCAGTATTTACAGAGGTGAAGAACAATGTTTATTTCACACCAGTTATATGAAATAAACTGAACCAAGTACCTTGGCATATTCAAAACTGAGTGAGACACAGACCCTCTCTCATTCCTGCACTTTAGTGCAGAGATATGGAAAGAATCTTTTTAAAAAGACAGAATAATGCAGTGCTATGTCAGAAATATAAATTTCAGTTGGACTAGATTGTCTCTTGTAACTTGGAAACTGATCAGGGACAACAGGGTTAGATGTGACTGATGCATCAGAAGTGGGGTGTTAGTGTTTGATCAAGTCTAGGACCCTTATCCTTTGGAGTACCCCTGTAGAACCTTTCTGTCTGTCTGTCCCTGTCTCACATACACACACACACTCCTCATTGTGTTCATAGGCACTCCCAAGCACAGGAATTCCTTCCCAGCTCCTATAGTGCTCCCTTCTTTTCATCAACTAGTTGCCATTCTGAACCTTCCTGCTCTTTCAGCTTAGTTTCCCATATAAAGTGTTTGTAATTAGTACTTCATATATTTCATGACTAACCACAGACATCTACAAGACGTCTGCTAGATGATCCATGTTCCATGACTAACTTCATGAAAAACCACTCTAGAAGGGAATCGAGAAGCTATCCATAGTAGAGCAGTCATTGCTGGGCCACAGAAGAACATAGTATAGGAAAGTGGCTGGTACTATTTTGTAGTCTCTTGCAAGGACTGATATAGCCTTGTCCTTTCCTCCCCTCTTTCCCTTCTTTAAAATTAAGTTTTGTTAACAACCTTTGTTAAAATTCTTTATTTCTTACAAAATGTAATAAATTGTAAACTGTGTCCAGGTGTGTCCAGGCATGCAGTTGAATGTGCTAAATGTTCAACAGATCATTCTAATGTCTGTAGAGTATGTGATCCTCACCTTAGTCACCATGATAAACCACCTGTGAAAATGTCTTTTCAACTACCAGTACTGAATCTAAACCAAGATTGGTGTGGTTCCATAGAGGAATCAATTTATCTTAAGTTTGACTTCACATTTGAATCAGTGAAAGTTTTTTTTTTTTTTTAATATCAGTCTTTGCCTTATTCCAGATCTAGCTCTTGAATCAGACTTCGCAGGATGCTCCTAGATTTTATGCTTTAAAAAACTCTAATAAGAAGCCAGAACTGAGAACCGTTCATCATTTGAATTGCATGTTTGTAGAACAGTCTGAGGATTAGCTAGGAAACTAACCTGAGCAGATTTTTCGGGTGGATCACCTGAAATGTAGGAAGATGTTAAAGTCAGTATGAATATTTTCATGAAGAAATGACCAAGGAATCGGGACGTCCCTGGTGCTCCAGTGGTTAAGAAAACATCCAAGTGCATGGGGCACAGGTTCAATTCCTAGTTGGGGAACTAAGAGCCCGTATATCACGTGGTGTGGCCAAAAAATGAAGAAATGACCAAGAAATGCACCTTTGGAAAATGGTGTTGGATAACTGGATAGATGGATGGTTGGATGGGTGGATAGAATTTCAACAAGTAGAGATCAAGATAAAGGGCATTCAAGTTGGAGGTCATGGAAAATCCTTGTGAAGGTACAGAGTCTTGCATGTACTAAAATTATAGGTAAACTGTAAAGTATTGCTATTCACAGTACTGTCCTCACCTCTGTAGCATCAGTTTTTTCTTGTTAGAAATGTGGAGTCACAGATCCCATTGAGTAATTCTGCATGCTAACCCATTACAGTTTAGGTTTTCCTACTTTATCAGCAAGATTGTAGTTTAAATTTGGTGCTCAAATAGGAATTAATTTAAATTCAATAAGACATTTATTACATACTGTGCTAGCCAAATGCCATCCAGTTATTTAAAACATCTTTAATGAAATTTGTCATCCAAGTAATTATTACTCTATATTGCTTAAACTAGAAAATATGTACATGCAAATCATCTTTTAACATGGAATTATGGCAATTAGAAGCATCTCCTTAGATTTACTTTAAAATAATTTTATCCATCTAGATACCAATTAATCCAAACATACTTGTTTTAGACCATCAAAACTAATATTTATATAACTTTGTGATCAAAATCTGATAGTACTAACACTTCCTCCAAGGAGAGGTAGCATGATGTTGTAAAGACTCTGGTTTTCAAATCAGGTCAGAACAACATGGATTCAAGTCCAGATCTGATGTTTACTAGTCAAATGAACTTAAACAAGAGTCTTAAATCTCTTCATGTCTATTTTCTCAGCCGTAAAGTAAAGATTTTACCTTCTACCTGGTAGAATTGATAGCTGGGGATGAAATAAAACTCACAAAGTGCATAACATAAACAGCAAACAAAAAATAATGGAATATTATTATTTGTATCATAATTATTATTTCAAATCTAAGCTAAACGGAAATGTTGTTAAACCCAAATAAATTAACTGATTCATTATGTTTAAAATATATTCTTGGGGTGTGTGTATGTGTATGTATATGCATCATCTAATTTATTATTTAATAATTGCTTATAGTAAAAACTCAGACAATATTTGTTGGTTTATTTATTCAACCTGACTTCTAAAAAGTCCTTGGGCTCATGACCCCGTCATGATATCTATAAAGTGATATTTCGCAATGCTAATAAAGATCTCTGTTTTTTTTCTGTTTCGCAATTTGGCTTTTCATATAATAGTTTTTTACAACATGAATCACAATTGAATTCCTTTTGTTTTTTCCCTTTAACTTACCAATGAACTATTTTTACTTCTAATTATAATTTCAGTTTCTAATCCATACTCTTTGAAAATACCTCAGTGCAACTCACTTGTCCCTGAGCACCTTTCTTGAATTACTTCCTCACTCTCAGTTCATGAATAAGAAGCAGAATCATTTTTTAATAAGTTGCCCCCTTTTTTCTGCTCTCCCTGACCCCACCAATATCACACAGTGTGGAGTAGACAGGTAGGAAAGAAGACCATTTGACTTTCAGAATTCAGTAACTAAAAAAATAAGCAGATTAAACTGGTTGATAAAGGAAATATTTAGTCAATCACCTGCTCTATGGGAATTATGATGTTAAATACTCTGTTCTGACCCATTCTGTTCCAGAGAGAAATTGTTTATAGGTTTTGCTAATTTCAGATATAATGAACTATAATTTATTCATCCTATTTGTTTTTTTGCATATCACAAATGTACAGAGCTCTACTTAACTGTTGGACTCTTGCTGTGACTTAAAATAACCAGTCTAAGCTGGAGGGACTTTAGGTTTTAGAAGGAAGGAGCTTAAATTTATATGATTGAATCTTTGCTCTTCTGGAGTGTTGTGGTAGAGAAAGATATATAACTGGAGAAAGACATACAGAAGGAAATGATACACATCTCAAACAAACAGTCCAGTTGACTAACCTTTTGAGAGCAGAGGAAGGGCTGTAGTTTGGGCTAGCTGGAGCTTAGCAGAGTGGAAGAATACAAGGCAAGTAAGGAAATGTGAAACCAGGCTGTGTAAACCTTTAAATAATTCACAATTTAAAGGCACAATTTTCATGAATATGTTTTCATAATTAGTCATATGAAGAAGTAACCGTCAGCATCATTAAGCACGTACGTGTGTGCTAAGTCACTTCAGTAGGGTCTGACTCTGAGACCCCATGGACTCTAGCCTGCCAGGCTCCTCTGTCCATGGGATTCTCTAGGCAAGAATATTGGAGTGGGTTGCCATGCCCTTCAGGGTCATTAAGCACAGGAAGAACCATATCCTCCTTCCCAGAGATAAGGCAACTAACTCACTGACCCTCAAGATTCTGTGAAACTGAATATTTAAGTTACTCATTAACTCATGCAGACTTTAAACCCTTGAACCTACAAGTAGCCTGAAAGAATCTTCAGACTTTTATTGTTTAAATAGTCCAGTTCCGTGTCTGCAATGCCTGGAATCTCATTTCTAAACTTTGATGTTTAATTTTTTAAATAGTTCTTCATATTATTTAATGTTTAGGCCATCAACTGGTATGCAGGAAGAACTGCACAATACACATATGCAACACAAGTAGATAATGGCTGAAAATATGAAACTGTGTCTAAAATTCCTGTGAGTAAATAAATTTCTAGAAAAAAATGCCTATAAAAGATGCCTTTCGAAGAATTATACATATCAGGCTTAAAATACTATAATATCCACTAATTCTTAGGCATATGCAGGCATTTGACAATCTTCTGATTAAATCTTTCTTTTTCTCCCCTTTTGGTTGGATCTAAATCAAAAATATTGACAGAAACAATTTCAGAAGGGAAAATGGAAAAGTACATAGGATAGTTGGAGTTATGTGCGTGTCTATGCATTCACATGATTTATATTGTTTGACTTCTGTAGTGCAAAATAAATAAAAATTCCAAACTCCTTTTTACTTTGAACTGTATTTTTGGCAAAGGAGAGAAAAAAAGATTTTATTATATAAAGTGATGATGTTTTATTTGGTAACATTTTATCCTGTAACCATTCACCAAATAATTGCACTCACCCCTAGAGTAACATCTTAAGGACAAAAAGTAATTACTGAATCAGAGAAAGAGCACCTGATACTTAAGCATGGAATAAACACATAAACAACTTGTTATATATTTATATTCATCCTTTTATTTGGTCTTTTATTCTTTCAGCAAATACATATCCAGGGTTTCTGGTGTGCTGGAATTGTTATATAGGCCAAGTCTATAATGAAAGGAGAAATGGAGTCATGAGGTCAAAAGGTGATGTGTTGAAAACATTAGAATCAAGAAAACCAAAGAATGCAGTGGGAAGACAACAGAGTTGAGCTGCGCCTACAAAGTTTCTAGGTTCCCGTTGCAGCCAGGCCACTCTGTATGAAAATAAAAGAAACAAAACCCAAGCAGACAGAAATCATAGAAAAAGACCTGGGATCTCGGGTAAGTGCTCACCATCTCCACTCCCTCCCTCAATTTCTTATCTGTTAACTGAGATAACAGTTCCAGTTCACAGTTGCAGGGGGCTAAGACAGGATCCCTGGAGGAGGAAATGGCAACCCACTTCGGTATCCTTGCCTGGAAAATCTCATGGACAGAGGAGCCTGGTGGGCTTGAATCTATGGGGTCGCAAAGAGTCGGGCACGACTGAGCAACTAACACTTAAGACAGGATAGTGAACATGAAAGCCATTTATAAGTGACCAAGCATTACTCAAATATAGGTTGTCATATCTGCTTCTGTTCTACTTTTAAAACCCGACCAGGCCTGGGATATGTAGAAAGAGTCATCCTTTGTAGGACAAACTGAAGTCAAAAGTCACAATTTGATGAGAGTAATAGGGACTGTGGCTTTATTGGGAAGGGCATAGAGACGACAATAATTCCCGTCACGGTGAAAAATAAGTGTTCCCAAAGCCATGCAGAAAGCTGAGAATCTGTTTATCAACCTTGTTTTTTATCAATAGCCATTTTGGAGACCTATCAGTTTGTCAGTGCATTCATTTCACCCACTGCATGAAATTCACCCTTCAGACATAACAAAAGCATGAATAGAATCAGTATTCTGGCTGTATTAGTGGCATTCGGCTTGATAAGCTGTGTGGGAAGCTACTTGTCAAGGCCCTGTGATAATGAAAATGGCTCTCTTCGCATTACAAAGATACTACTTATCTCCCATAGTTGGAAAGCTATAAAAATTCTTACACTTTTCATATTTACATTCTAGGCTTCCACATACCAGTTAAGTGCGTGACATTTTGTTTCAGCTGTTCTTGCCAGAATATATGAAAGGATGAGTGGGCTTCTGTTATGTTTTGTTTTAGGCCCATGGTTGCCTGTAACTTTAAAAGACTTTTAAGAACTTAAAACTTAGTTGTTACTGTTGTCCATTTTTTCTTCTCAGTCTGGAGACAATGATAATATGGTCCAGGAGCTTACCGTGGCACTGATAAGGAAGCTTCCAGATAATAGCCTTTTGTGAAAGCACAGTCTTGCCATGAATAGGGGTTCAAAGGGCATCTGCTGGTTCACTTGAAAGGAAGCAACCATGAGAAACAAAGTGCCTTTTTTTTTTTTAAAGCAAGATCAAAGGAATGAACCCATAGAAGAGATTGTCTGCTTATTCTGCTCTTTTTAGGAGAGCTTTTTATTTCATATGGTTACCATTTCTTTATCAGTAGAGAAGTGCACTATTTGAAATCATATAACATAATATAATACATAATATAACATATCATATATTATATCATAATATATCATATCATATCATTTAATTCAATGCATCTGAGGTTACATCTGCACAAACTGCTAGGGTCCCAAGCTGTGAAAATCGTTGCCAGAAATAAATACATAAGCAAATGAGTAAAAACAACCAAGATCAATTCAAAAAGTCACATTTATTGACTTATTTATATGAAAAGTGAATTAATGAATACATTTCATATTAAATGTTCTTATTAATAATACTATTTAAGTTATTTATTTCACATTGAGTGAGTTATAGTAGTTATTAGCTTTTGAAGGGTTGGTACATTTTGTCTAAGTTGTCAAGTTTGTGTATGTGGAGTTGTTCATTGTTGTGTTGTTGTTTAGTGGCTAAATCATGTCCAACTCTTTGCAATCCCATGGATTGTAGCCCGCCGGGCTTCTGTGTCCATGGAGTTTCCCAGGCAAGAATACTGGAGTAGGTTGCCACTTTCCCTCTCCAGGGGATCTTCCCAACCCAGGGATGGAACTGTTGTCTCCTGCACTGCAGGTGAATTCTTTACCACTGCTCCACCAAGAAAGCCCTGGAGTTGTTCATAGCCTTCCTTTTTTGTCCTTTCCATGTTTGCAGAATCTGTAATGATACCACCTGCTTCATTCCTGAAATTGTTAATTTGTGTATTCTCTTTTCTTCTTTCTCAGTCTTGGTAGAAATTTGCCAATTTATCGATGTTTTCAAAGCACCATTTATTTGTTTCATTTACTTTCTCTAATATTTTTATGCCATAAATTTTATTGATTTCTATTCTTATATTTCCTTTATTTTCCTTGTTTTGGGTTTATTTTGCACTTTTTCTCTAGGTTCTTGAAGTGGGAGGTTAAATTACAGGCTCTTCTTGTCTAATGTACGCATTTAGTGCTATAAATTTTCCTTTCAGCACTATTTTAGCCGTGTCCTGCCCGCTGTGGTAAGTACTGTTTTCACTTTCATTCAGTTCAAACTATTTTATTTCCCTTGAGACTTCCTCTTTGACCCATGGATTAAAGTGTGTTGTTTTGTTTCCAAGTGTTTGTTTCCTGTTATCTTACATTATTGATTTCTAGTTTGATTCTATGATAGCTGAACACACTCCTTTGAGATTTATTTTATGATCCAGCATATAATCTATCTTGGTATATGTGTAATTTGCTGTTGTAGATGTTACTCGATGGTGTTGTTGAATTACTTCATATTCTTGCTGATTGTATGTTCTATAAATTCTTTTGTGAAGGGTATTGAAGTTTCTAACTATAATTATAAGCTTTTACATTTTCTCCTTCCAGTTATATCAGTATTTCATATATTTTGCAAATCTGTTTTTGGTGCATACAGATTTAAGACTGCTATGTATTTTCAGTGGATAAACACTTTTATTATGTCTAAAGTCTACTTTACCTGGCATTAATATAGCCATTCCTACGTTCCTTTGCTCAATATGTCAGCAAATTTGGAAAACTCAGCAGTAGCCACAGAACTGGAAAAGGTCAGTTTTCATTCCAATCCCAAAGAAAGGCAATGCCAAAGAAGGCTCAAACTACCACACAATTGCACTCATCTCACACACTAGTAAACTAATGCTCAAAATTCTCCAAGCCAGGCTTCAGCAATATGTGAACAGTGAACTTCCGGATGTTCAAGCTGATTTTAGAAAAGGCAGAGGAACCAGAGATCAAATCTCCACCATCTGTAAGATCATCAAAAAAGCAAGAGAGTTTCAGAAAAACATCTATTTCTGTTTTATTGACTATGCCAAAGCCTTTGACTGTGTGGATCACAATAAACTGTGGGAAATTCTGAAGGAAATGGGAATACCAGACCACCTGACCTGCCTCCTGAGACATCTGTATGCAGGTCAGGAAGCAACAGTTAGAACTGGACATGGAACAACAGACTGGTTCCAAATAGGAAAAGGAGTACGTCAAGGCTGAATATTGTCATCCTACTTATTTAACTTCTATGCAGAGTACATCATGAGAAACGTTGGGCTGGATGAAGCACAAGCTGGAATCAAGATTGCCGAGAGAAATATCAGTAACCTCAGATACACAGATGACACCACCCTTATGGAAGAAAGTGAAGAAGAACTAAAGAGCGTCTTGATGAAAGTGGAAGAGGAGAGTGAAAAAGTTGGCTTAAAGCTCAACATTCAGAAAACGAAGATCATGGCATCTGGTCCCATCACTTCATAGCAAATAGATGAGGAAACAATGGCTGACTATTTTTTTCAGCTCCAAATCACTGCAGATGGTAATTGCAGCCATGAAATTAAAAGACGCTTACTCCTTGGAAGGAAAGTTATGACCAACCTAGACAGCATTTTAAAAAGCAGAGACATTACTTTGTCAACAAAGGTCCGTATAATCAAGGCTACGGTTTTTCCAGTAGTCATCTATGGATGTGACAGTTAGACTATAAAGAATGTGAGCGCCGAAGAATTGATGCTTTTGAACTGTGGTGTTGGAGAAGACTCTTGAGAGTCCCTTGAACTGCAAGGAGATCCAACCACTCCATCCTAAAGATCAGTCCTGGGTGTTCATTGGAAGGACTGATATTGAAGCTGAAACTCCGATCCTTTGGCCACCTGATGCGAAGGGCTGACTCATTAGAGAAGACCCTGACGCTGGCAAAGATTGAGGGCAGGAGGAGAAGGGGACGACAGAGGATGAGATGGCATCACGGACTCAATGGACATAGGTTTGGGTAGACTCCAAGAGTTGGTGATGGACAGAGAGGCCTGGCATGCTGCTGTTCATGGGGTCCCAGAGAGTCAGACAGGACTGAGCGACTGAACTGAACTTTCCTTTGATCAATGTTGTGTGACATATTTTTTTCTGTCTTTACTTTTAAACTTATCTATATTGCTATATTTAAGTGAGTTTCTTAGAGACAACATATAGATGAGCCATATTACTTTACTCTGTCAATCTCTGTCTTTTAATTGGTGTATTTAGATGATTTACATTGGTAATTATTGTTTTATCAAAGCTTATGCCTGCTTCCCCGCCCCCCCCCCACACCTACTTTTTCATCACTGTTTTCTCTTTGCTGCCTTACTTTGGGTAATTTGAATATTTTTTACGACTACAACTACTACAAACTGTAGTCACTGCAAGAAAAAATATATATATAAAAGCACAAATTAGAGGAAATAGAAATCTGCAGATCATATGATTGTCTACATAGAAGACTCCAAAAAACCTACAACAAAATTTCTAGAACTACTGTATTAGTTCACTAAGATATATGAGCAATAAAAAATGAATTTTTATGTATTTTCTATTTACTGACAATAAGTAGAAACCAAATTTTTTTCAAATTCAGTACTGTTTACAATTGCTTCAAAGAAAATGATTTATATGTAAATGTACCAAAACATGTCGGAGAAGGCAATGACACCCCACTCCAGTACTCTTGCCTGGAAAATCCCATGGACGGAGGAACCTGGTAGGCTGCAGTCCATGGGGTCGCTAAGAGTCGGGCACGACTGAGCGACTTCACTTTCACTTATGTGCATTACCTTTGAGTGTGTCTTTTCTTATAGCTTTTTCAGCAGGGGTGCTTTTGCATTAATGTCAGATGGCAAGGCTTTCCTGATAACTGAGTTGGTAAAGAATCTACCTGTGATGCGGGAGATTCGGTTCAATCCCTGGGTTGGGAAGATCCCCTGGAGAAGGGAAAGGTTACCCACTGCAGTAGTTTGGCCTGGAGAATTGGCAAAGGCAAATAATTGTCAGGTGGCAAAGGAAATGTAGATTTCCTACTCAACCTTCATTTACACCCACCACGTTCCGGGGATGAGAGTTTTATGCGTATTTGTGGTCTCCACTGACAGTCTACTTGGGGCAGTCTCATTACCACTAAGCAATTGGGAAAGCCCTGACTCTTCACTAGGCTTCCGGTGACTCCAACGCAGGAGGGCATCATGAGTGATACTCTTGAGTGATGGTGGAATTCCAGGCTACCTACATGGTCCCACTAATACTGAAGAAAAGAAATGTTACCTTGCTATCAGCTGAAAGGGATGAAAGCCCTGGCTTCCCACGTCGCCTTCTCTCATACCAACTTGGCAAGGTATTGGGTGTCTCATTACAGCCTCTTGAAAGCAGAAGTCTAAACTTCCCACTGGCCTTTGCTGGTAATGGTGCAGGTAGGGACACAGCTGTTTCAGTGGTGTTTGCTTAAAGTAGAGTGGTTATTATTTTGAAGTTTTCTCTCTTGCTAGACTACCCATTCCCTGCCCTTTGGCTAGAAGGAACAGCCTCTCATGGAAGCTTTCAGTTCATTGGTGCCTTTAGATATTTCCAGGCTGCTGGCTTCTAAGACTGGGATATATGCATTGAAAAGAAAACTAAGGGAACTCCTCACCATATTGTTCCTCAGGTTCTGAGGTTGCCAGTCTGTCTGTCTTCTCTCCACCATTTAGAGTCTTTTCAGTTTCTTTAATAAATTATGTCTAACGTTTTTGGTTATACTTTGCAGAAGGAAAAGGAAAATGTCCATTGATTCCATTCCTAGAAGTAAAGGTTCCAAATTCTCATGTGCATATTTGCTATTTGTACATCTTCTGCCATGCCTCAAAGTTTAACATCATACCAACTGGTAAAGAAAAATATTTTAAAGAGTCCATCTCTATTTTCACATACCAGGTAACCAAGAGTGAATTTGAAGCTGAAAGTACATAAATATATATGTATCAAGATTTTAATTCCTCTTTAGTTATATGCCATTTTTCTTCAAGATTTTTCTTAAAATTCTCAGTTATACTATTGACACATACTGAGCCAACTCAGTTTGAGCATACGTATTTTGATTTATCTCAAAAGAAACAATATATATTATCCTTTTACTTCAATCCCGTTATTTCTATTCATATATTCAGGGACTGCCTTTAGCAGGATCTGAAACTTTTATTATTTTCAGTGTCCCAAATTTTGTTGTATTTTTTCTAGTATTATCTGTGATGCATTTTGAAAGATTTTTTCAGTCCTTCAATCCAAGTAAAAATTTTCTTTTTATATGCGCCATTCTCCTATGTATAGTCTACTGATGTCTTATTTTTATGACTATTTTTTCTACTGGATTTCACATTGATACTTTTTAAAATCAATTATTTTTGTTTATACATCTAATTGTGTATTCTTGGATATAACAGATTTAAAATACATATAGCTCTGTTCCATTGCTGTTAAGTTCTTCAAATTACTACAGTTTTTTTTTTTCAGCATTTGTCTTTATTCTATGCTCTATAATTTTTGTTTTAGATCTGAGTTTGAAGACTTTTTTTCTCAACAGTGAAGTTTCCTTTAGAATAATTACACATTGGTTTCAATCTTGACTCACAGAATGTCATGTTCTGAATAAGCACTTATGCTTAGTTTAGGTTGGAGCTCCAATTGCATGTGCAAAGTAGTAGTTTTTGAAACTTCTTTTCCTCACTGGAAAAGTGTATATAGGAAACCCCAGTAATCATATATCTGAGCTTCCCTTTATAAATAGAGTAGAACAAGACTAATAGCATTTTTTTAATCTCTTTGCTTTTCTATTTTACCTCCAGTAGATTTTGAGGCACTTCATCCCAAGCATTAGTTATAAAGAAGAAAATCTGTAAACTACTGAATAAAGAGTTTTCAGTATCTTTGTACACACTCTCTCTCTCTCTCTCTCTCTCTCTCACACACACACACACACACACACTTCCCCGGTGGCTCTGCTGCTGCTGCTAAGTCGCTTCAGTCGTGTCCGACTCTGTGCAACCCCATAGGCAGCAGCCCACCAGGCTCCCCCGTCCCTGGGATTCTCAAGGCAAGAACACTGGAGTGGATTGCCATTTCCTTCTCCATCCCAGGTGGCTTAGTGGTAAAGAATTGCCTGCAAAGAAAGATGTACAGGAGGAGTGAGTTCAGTCCCTGGGTTGGAAAGATCCCCTGGAGGAGGACATAGCAAACCATGTACCTGCATGCATGCTCAGTCATTCAGTCGTGTCTGACTCTTTGCAACCCCATGGACTGAGGCCCTCCAGTTCTTCTGTCCTTGGGATTTTCCAGACAAGGATACTGGAGTGGGATGTCATTTTCTACTCCTATATGTATGTGTGTGTGTGTGTGTGTGTATGTGCACATGCATATATAAATATACATGTTTAGTGTGTTGACATGACTGAACATTCTAAGACCTCTGGATGATAAGCATCACACTGAAATATGTGCAGAGAATTGTTAGGAAGTTAGAGCGACTTCACTTTCACTTTTCACTTTCATGCATTGGAGAAGAAAATGGCAACCCACTCCAGTGTTCATGCCTGGAGAATCCCAGGGATGGGGGAGCCTGGTGGGCTGCCATCTATGGGGTCGCACAGAGTCGGACACGACTGAAGTGACTTAGCAGCAGCAGCAGCATATCAAGATAGGCAATTTTTCAGGTGTGAAGTGTGCTATTTAAAATGAAATGTTGGTAGAATAGATGTATCCAGATATTGAGTTTGCAAATGATATTAATGAAGTCTCACTTCTCAGGGTTATATATTAGAAAAAGATCAACATGCGGAAAAGATTTTTAGCTGCCCAAATCGCGTGACTCAAATATTTTGCAGAAGTTAAGCTATCATCAAATCCAGTACATTGATATGTTTTCTCATTGCTGCTTTGTGTTGAACTTTATGTAAATAACTGTGTGGTTTGTTTAGTTATAAAAACTGATGACAGATGAGTGCTGTTACATAGCCTTGCAACAAGGTGAGGAGATAGGGCCTCCTTTTGTCTGATAACAAGGGAAGTTCAATCTCATTTTGAGGATTTTCACATAATGAAAAGTGATACATTTGCTTATTAATTATGAGAGCTCTGACTAATGGATTAGGTTCAACTGGTTAATTTTTTTAAAAAACTCAGGGTTTAGATTTCAGCTCTCTAATTTTTGAGTTCAAGTGATTCTGTCTTACTGGATCAGTTTAACAGCCTTGACTGTTCTCCTTCCTATGCTGTGACTCCTCCATTGGTTGGATCAGCCCCCTTTAAAAAATCACTATACTGAATTTAGTGTTTATTATTAAAATTTTATGAATTTGTTGATAATTTTACTATAGATATATGGACACATACATACAATGTACAATTGACCCTGGAACAATGCATGGGGTAGGAGTGCTGACTACTGCACAGTTCAAAGTGCACATATAACTTTTGACTGCCCCCAAACTTAATGATAAACAGCCTACTATTGACTGGAAACCATAATGTCAATATAGGGAGTCTATTAACACATATTTTGTATGTGTTTATGTATTAACACACACACATATATATATTTTATGTATATCTTATATCCTGTATTCTTACAATAAGCTAGAGGAAAGAAAATCAAAAAGAAAACAACAATACTGTATTATACTTATTGATACCTTAAGTTTACATCATCTGTTTTCAAGATGAATTATCTGTCAATACTTGCATCAATATTATCTTATATGGTACAAACATTGTAGATGTTATAAGTATTACAAACACTAGAATCAAAAGTATAA
Organism: Bison bison bison; assembly: GCF_000754665.1. Lineage (NCBI taxonomy): Eukaryota > Metazoa > Chordata > Mammalia > Artiodactyla > Bovidae > Bison > Bison bison. Next base: position 2,089,676 of record NW_011494794.1, on the reverse strand, counting down.
AGATGATGTGAAAAAGAAATTCATATTTATTTACAGGTATAATGATTCATGCACTGATAATCAAGAAACAACATGACTATTCTATGGTAGCCTAGTTTATATGTTAAAGAATGAGTTGTTATAAAATATTTATGGTATTCTAACAGTATTAGAAACATCATTATAGTAAAAAAAAAACCCCACTTACCTGTAATGATGGGCTGATAGGTAGTCTCACCAGTTACAAGAGAGAGAGGCATGCTGTACAGTAATGCAATTCTTTGAAAGCAAAGTTACAAAACTAAGAAAAATAACACACAATTAATTTGTATTAAATATCACTCTCCTTGTGCCTATGGAAGGAGAAGCTATCTATTTCAATGCAAATTTTGCTTACAGTGTTCTGAATGATAAGTATTTAGGTGACAATGATGATAACACAAAATTGTCTCATACCATTCTTGCCATACAGTTATCAGATTTTCACAAGACAACATACACATGCACAACATAATTTTATTAACTGTCGTGATACTTATTTATTATTCATTAAGTGGAAGTGGATCCTTCATCCTCACCATCCTCATTTTCAATAACCTGGGGAGGAGGGGTTGGCCCTGCTGCCTCAGGGGTGGCAGAGTGGAAGAAGTGGAGGAGATGGAAGGGTGTACAGAAGAGGCTGGCACAATATGTGTAAATTTCGGGAAATATATCGTAATTTCTGTCTGACTTTTTGCTTTTTAAGTTCTCTCAAAATGTTTCAATATGGTACCAATTCTCCTTCCATTATTTACTTTAGTTTCAGTGCCAATATTATAGAAGGGTCCATGTCATTAAAGAGAGTCAGAAGCAGTCTTGAATAACTGGAACCCTTCTGCCTGATTGTCTGGTGTCAGTTTGTTTCCTGGTATTGTTTTTCTCTATGTCTTCTTCTCATCATTTGGCACTGGTTCAGGAGCCCTCATCTCCATCAGGTCCTCTTCTATTAATTCCTTTGGGGTGATTTCTATTTGGTCTTGAATTTCTCCAAGATGCATATCCTGAAACCCTTTCCCCACAGCACATATATTTTTTTCCCCCAACATCCACAGTCTCCTTCATGATTTCCTTGATTGGCTCTGCCATAAATCCTGTGAAGTCATGCACAGCATCTGGACACGGTTTTCTCCAGCAAGAATTTATTGTTTCAATCTTAATGGCTTTCACAGCTTTTTCTATAACAATGATGGCATCTTCAATGGTGTAATCCTTACAGACATTCATATACTCTGTCAGTGTTTTCTTCCATAATGCTGACAGTCTTTCCCATAGAGTACCATGTGTAATGACCTTAAATGTCCTATGACCCCCTGATCTAGAGGCAAAATTAGAGATTGCAGTGGGGGCAGGTAGACCACTTTGATGACTTTATTGTTAATCTCATAGAATTCTGGATGGCCAAGGGCATTGTCCAATAATTAAAAAAAAAAAAAAAAAAAAAACTTCAAGCAGTGCCTTACTGTCAAGATGCTTCCTGATTTCAGGGACAAAGCATCAGTGGAGCCATTCAAGAAAAAGCCTTTTTTTTTCCCCTTGAATAAAAACTTCAAGAAAAAGTTCTCATTGCCCAAGCCTTCCTGTTACACAACCAATAGACCACAGCTGTTGTATAATTTTTTCCTTCAAGGCTTAGAGACTATAAGGGTGGTCTGGATCATAAACCAGTTGTGTGTGCACAAAAGAGTCAAGTTAGCTTATCCCTTCCTGACATAAATGATGATGTACACTTCTCTTTGTTACTAACAAATATCCTTATGGCAATTTCTTTTTCCATAATAGGGGAATTTTCATCTGCATAAAAAGTCTGTTCACACAGATATCCTTTATTCTTGATGATTTTTTTTTAATGGCATCTAATAACTCCTCTGCTGCCTCTTGGTCAACAGAAGCTGCTTCTCCTGTTATCTTAACATTTTTTAAGCCAAACCTCTTCCTAAAATGATCAAACCACCCTTTTACCGGCATTGAATTCTCCAGCTGTATATCCTTCTCCTTCACTTTGCTGTTTGTCATATAATGACTTCAATTTTTCTCAAATTATACAAGAGTCCATCAGTATATCTTTCTTATGTCCATAGGTATGTCAATCCTGTCCCCACATAAAAGTTGCACTTTGAATACAAGAGCAAAATGTATTTCAAAATAATGCAGTTTTCACACCCACTGGAGTAGCTGTAGTGATGGCTTCATGAATATTCTTTTTTTCCCAATGGTTCTCATGTTAAATTTATCTTTATCTTGAAATGATGTGCAAACACAGCTACAGACCTCTATCTATGGTACACATCAAGCAACTCAACTTTTTCTTTAATGTCATGACTTTTCTCTGCTTCTTGGGAATACCAGTATCACTAGTTGCACTTCATCTGCATTCCATGGTTCTATTCAAGATTTACGGTATTGCATCAAACATGATGAATAATACAGAAGAACTGTGAGAGATCACCTTCTACTGCCGTATGCAATTTACTGAAGAGACAAACTGCTCACATGGAGATTGTTAGCATCATACCATGTTATAAGCAGTTACTCCCAACACTTGAGCTCACTACAATAGAAGGTGGCTACATAATTATTACAGTGGTATAGTATAGACTACAGTTTATGCAATTATGATTTAATACTGCATCTTTATACTTGTTTACACTTCTCTCCACTGTTAATTGCATCATTCATAGTCTGTAAGTGTTTCGTGCATATTTTCATGAAGTTTAACTTTTTATAACACATTTGTGTATATGCTTGGTAACAAATGATCAGACTAGTATCTACATATATTTTATGCATTCATGACATACCTAACTTTTCTTAATTTTTTTTTATATTACTAGGCTATGCCAATTCATCTCTGGGTTTTTAAAAATTGTTGCAAATATTCAAAAATTTTGCTAATTTATTGAAAAAAATTCACATATAAGTGGACCTATGCAGTTCAAACCCATGTTGTTCAAGGGTCAATTGTATAGTTTCATAGTATATGTTTAAAATTTTTATATAAATGCAGTTTTTTTAACATTATGCTTGTGAGATATACTTATTTTGATCTATAAAAACACCTGCTTTAAGTTTTGTTTCACTGCCATATAATATTCTTTTTGTGAAGATAACATAATAGATTCATCCCTTTTGATGATATTTTATATTATCAGCAATGTTGTAAAATATATTTACGCATAATACTATGCATTTGTAAAATAAATGTTCTAGGTATATGTCTGTAAGTAAAATTGCTAGAGTAGTATATTTGCATCTTTAATTTATATGATCTTGTAAAATTTCTATGTAACGCGGTTTTACCAATTTACCTCTCACAGCAATGTGAGTTCCATAAATCTTCATTCTTACTTAGAGATTATATTGTCAGGTATCTTAATTTTTGCTCATCTTTTGGAAATAAAATGTTATCTTACTGTCACCTAATTAGAATCTCCTTGATTATTAATAAATAACATATACTTGTTTTTTCATTGACCATTTTTGGTTTTATCTTCTGTGAGTATCTGTTCATATCTTTTCCTCTCAACTATTTTTCTTTTACTTGTTAATTTTAAATAATAATTTCAATTTTCTTAAGATTTTTTTTTCTTATCTTTCATTTGCCACTAGTTTGAGTATAATGTGTTAATTCTTGGTAGATAAGGAGTAGTGTTTTGTTTTGTTTCTTTTTTTTTGGTAGTAATTCTGCTTGAAATTTGCTTAGCTTTTAGAATCTTCCATTCACAAAATTTGTGAACTTTTCAGTCCTTCTTTTAGACTTTTTTCTGTCCATTTTAGTCTCTTTTTCTTTTTGGACTACATCTTCACATATGGTGGATATTTTGATCAACTATAGGTCTTTGTGGCCATTTATTTTTATTTTTAATCTGTTTTCTCTCTTTTGTTCAGACTAAATAACTTCTATTGACCTATCTTTCAAGTGCACTGAATATTTTCCTTTGTAATCTCTATTCTATTAAGTCCAATTAAAGACATTTGATTTCTAGCACTGTATTTTTTGCTTCTAAAATTTCTGTTTGGTTGTTTTGTATGTATTCTCTTTATCTGCTAGTATTTCCTATCTTTTGTTTTTTCACAAGTGTATTTTATTTTACCTCATTGAATTGAATATTCATCTATATCATCTGCTTTAAAGTCATTGTCTTATAATTACAACTTTGAATCATCTCAAGATTGGGCTCTTTTGATTGTCTTTCCCTGTGAAAATCACTCATATTTTCTTGGTTATCTGTATGTAACATAATTTGGATTGTATCTTAAACATTGTAAATGTAGGCTGTAGATTCTGCTGTATTCCTTCAAGTGTAATGAATACTTTTGTTTCTGCAGGTATTTGACTTGGTCAGATTCAATTGCAAATTCTGGCTCACCTATGGTGGGTGACATCTCGAATCTAAATTTAATTCTTTCATATTGGGCTGATCTGCTGGTAGCTTCCCCCAGGCACCCACAGTTCAGGCTCATCCAGAGACCAGCACAGAGTTTATTTACACAATTTGAAGATTCCCTTGTCCATCTCTGTCTTCCATGATTCCTTCACATTCTCTACCATTTCTGGTTTCTGGCTCCATTCTTTGATTCCTCAGGACACCAAAACAGAGGGATTTCTATCAGAATATAAGAATTTTATCCACTCTTCACTGAGCCAAATCCATAGGGACAGAAAACATACACTGTATTATTTATATTTTCTTCTAGTGAAAACTTCTTTTTAGAATCTGCCCTCAAGACATTGCTTTTAATATTTTGTCCAGAGTTTATAGTTGCTATTAGCAAAGGGATATTTACATTTTCCTTTCAAATAATGAAGTATTGGTAGGATAAGTGAAAGTAAAGTGAAAGTGAAGTCACTCAGTCGTGTCTGACTCTTTGCGACCCCATGGACTGTAGCCTACCAGGCTTCTCAATCCATGGGATTTTCCAGGCAAGAGTACTGAAGTGGGTTGCCATTTCCTTCTCTAGGGGATCTTCCCGACCTGGGGATTGAACCTAGGTCTCCTGCATTGTAGGCAGATGCTTTACCCTCTGGGCCACCAGGAAACAAATAAAAATAATTCATTCTTATAACTTATTCTCTCTAGATAAGAATATAAACATTTTAGGAAACTATTTAGTCTGGCTAATGCTACATTTTTTCAACACTTGTCTAGAACTTCTTTTGAAATTGCCTTAAGAGCCTATGATATGTTGTTCTAAGAACTGACACTTATCTAAGTAATAAGTGTCATCTATCTCAAGAGGAAATGTGATATTTGTTTATACAGGCAAAATAAATTTGGAGAGATCAAGCCAAATAAACAAGATGGCTACTATGGCCTGTATTATGTTCTCCTTCAGCAATATGTGAACCGTGAACTTCCTGATGTTCAAGCTGGTTTTAGAAAAGGCAGAAGAACCAGAGATCAAATTGCCAACATCTGCTGGATCATGGAAAAAGCAAGAGAGTTCCAGAAAAACATCTATTTCTGCTTTATTGACTATGCCAAAGCCTTTGACCGTGTGGATCACAATAAACTGTGGAAAATTCTGAAAGAGATGGGAATACCAGACCACCTGATCTGCCTCTTGAGAAATTTGTATGCAGGTCAGGAAGCAACAGAACTGGACATGGAACAACAGACTGGTTCCAAATAAGAAAAGGAGTTCGTCAAGGCTGTATATTGTCACCCTGTTTATTTAACTTATATGCAGAGTACATCATGAGCAACGCTGGACTGGAAGAAGCACAAGCTGGAATCAAGATTGCCAGGAGAAATATCAATAACCTCAGATATGCAGATGACACCACCCTTATGGCAGAAAGTGAAGAGGAACTAAAAAGCCTCTTGATGAAAGTGAAAGAGGAGAGTGAAAAAGTTGGCTTAAAGCTCAACATTCAGAAAACGAAGATCATGGCATCTGGTCCCATCACTTCATGGGGAATAGATGGGGAAACAGTGGAAACAGTGTCAGACTTTATTTTTCTGGGCTCCAAAATCACTGCAGATGGTGACTGCAGCCATGAAATTAAGAGACGCTTACTCCTTGGAAGGAAAGTTATG
>NW_011494794.1:2072275-2083520 GCF_000754665.1 Bison bison bison | reverse complement strand
AGGAAAGTTATGACCAACCTAGATAGCATATTCAAAAGCAGAGACATTACTTTGCCAACAAAGGTTCGTCTAGTCAAGGCTATGGTTTTTCCTGTTGTCATATATGGATGTGAGAGTTGGACTGTGAAGAAGGCTGAGCGCCGAAGAATTGATGCTTTTGAACTGTGGTGTTGGAGAAGACTCTTGAGAGTCCCTTGGACTGCAAGGAGATCCAACCAGTCCATTCTGAAGGAGATCAGCCCTAGGATTTCTTTGGAAGGACTGATGCTAAAGCTGAAACTCCAGTACTTTGGCCACCTCATGCGAAGAGTTGACTCATTGGAAAAGACTCTGATGCTGGGAGGGATTGGGGGCAGGAGGAGAAGGGGATGACAGAGGATGAGATGGCTGGATGACATCACTGACTCGATGGACGTGAGTCTGAGTGAACTCCGGGGGTTGGTGATGGACAGGGAGGCCTGGCGTGCTGCGATTCATGGGGTCGCAAAGAGTCGGACACAACTGAGCGACTGATCTGATCTGATCTGATGTTCTCCTAAAGTTCTTTTACAATTCTAATCCCACATTATAACTATACCTGGAGGTAGGAACCTTAAGGACGTGAGTAATATTAAATGAGGTCATAAGAATGGAGTCCTGATCTGATAGTATTGGTGTTCAAATAATGAGAAGAGACGCCAGAGTCCACTCTCTCTGTGCACACACAGAGCAAAAACCACGTGAGGATACAGTAAGGTGACCATCTGCAAACCAGTAAAAGAGGCCTCACTAGAAACCACCCCTGCTGCAACCTTGGTCTCAGACTGCCAGCCTCTAGAATCATGAGAAAATACACCTCTGTTTTGTAAGTTACCCGGTCTCTGCTATATTGTTACCCCAGCATGAGCACACTAATACAATAATATAACTTTCTTATACCATATTTTGAGGCTAAAAATGATGTAACTATATAAAACAATGAAGAAACAGGAATTTGGGGTAGGAGAGAAATAAGTTCAAAAGCCTTTTATACAATGGCAACATCCGAGAATGAGCAGACTGTCCTTATGCAGCATCATTTAAGACTTGTGATAGCTATCATGACCATTCGGGCCCCGGGGAAGAAACAGCTTCATGATTTTCAAATATTTACTGTTTATTCGGTTGTGTCTTATCTTGGTTGTGGCACATGGGCTTAGTCCTTAGCTGTGTTACATGGGCCTAGTAGCTCCATGGCATATGAGCCCATATTTTCCCAACTAGGGGTTGAACCTGCAAGGCCTATTCTTTCCCTCTGGACCACCAGGGAATTCCCTACCTTGTGCATTATTTACACTTTGTCAGAATACTCTAAAATGACATACTTCAAGTTGTTGTAGACTGTAGAATGGTCAGAAAAGCTTTCTGCAAGCTTTTAATATGTATGAGTTTCTATTTTAAGCAGATGTTTATTACCATGTTTAAACTCTTTGATCTTAAGGTGAGAAGATATTATTTATTTGACTTAATCTGCAGGACTATCATGAATCCACAAGAGAAGTTACTTACAGAGCTTAGGAGAGATAAAAAATAATCACTCATTACTCTGCCATCTAGCAGCTGTGACCTCAGTGATGTGTGTTCATATGTGTGCATGTGTGTTTAAATTTGCTAAAGGAATGGAACAGTAAATCACCAACAGTAACAGGCAGATCAATATTCTCTCTCACCTCTTTTGTGAGATCTGGAGCATGGCCTGAATCTGTCAGACAGAATTAAGGGGCTCAGGATGTCAGGGAGAATGCCAACAAATAGACCTGCCATGCTGTCCATTAACAAAAGCCGCCAGTCACCACCATTGCCATTGTTACCACTTTAAAAGGGGGACGACTGGGACCTGCCACTATTAAGTGAATGGTAGTCTGGATATTCACAGCAGAGATTACTTGCATTTCTAACAAATGAAGTATACACTAATTCAGTGATAACATTGAATAAACTCCGTGGAAAAGAAGAATCATTGTGTTTTATCAAGATGGGGGAAAATGTCATTTAATCAAAAAACAGATAGAAGAGGGTACTATGAGACTCAATGAACACAGCACAGGGCTTTCTTGAAAGTTTCCATCACATGCACAATCTTTCCTTTGGCAAAGGCTAATGCCTCAGGCTTTCTGGGTTTTTTTGTCTTTGTACAACAACAACAACAGCACATCATGCATCTGGCCCGTAGTGCAGTGGGATACCACAGGGAGGGTTTCCATCCCAGCACCAGCTGGTGATGACTTTATGGCTACCAGCATGAGGATTGATAGCTTCCATAAATTCACATCCAGCTAGTGTACCCACAGATGCCATTCTTATTCTTATCTTGAAACTTTACTAAATTTTAGCCCGAGAAATATCCTGCAGCAGTGAATTCTGAAAGCTGATTATGCACCACATAAAAAGTCTTTTTATCCATTTTCAATCTGCTGCCTTTTGAATTCCATCCAGTTTCTGCTTTTTTCTCAAATTAAGGTGGATGGGAGTATGGTATATAATTAGGCCGTGTTATACTATTCATTACTCCATTCACCTTAATCTTATTATCTTTGCAGACATGCTAGGTCAATTCCAGCAGCATTACTTGAACAGAAGATGTGGTTAATTTTAAATGAACTGAATATTACTAATGATATATCTGATTGATATAAATCCCAAATTGAAAGAAATTGTCATAGGGACTTTTTTTCTGTTATTGACATTGGCATGTGGGAAATTACAGGTGCAGTGTTGGGGCCAGGGCATCTCTCTGTTTTTGTGAAAAGCTGGGAAGACATGGGTCAGTATCTACAGATCCCCTGTTCACTTTGCATTAGTTGTAGGTGAATAATAGATTGTAAATTTTCAGTTGTGTGCTTGTGAGCCCTCCAAAGGATGACCCTGCAGCAGACATCTATAATAGATCAAGAGTATGTAGTCAGCAAGTTCTCATACTTGGCACATCTCAAATAGAATGTTAGCAAGGACATAATTGGAAGTATTTTAGAGAACTGTAGTCTGAGAAATATAATAAATGTCTACACATTTCCATAATGGAAACAGAATATAGATTATTCTTTGACTGTAAAATAAATGTTTTGTAGTTTATAAGCCTCATATTTACTACATATGTTAAATACGTATAATCTAGGATTTAACATATCCTTTCATCAATAATAACATTTTAGATTATATGCCTGTGAGGAAGCTATGTTACAGATAAGTAGAGTCCCAGTGCCCCGATTTCTGCACTGGTTTGCTTCTTTATGCAACAATTTCCAGTGACTCTTAAGTTCATTCTCTGTCTCCCTCCTTCTCTCTCCTCCTCCCTTCTTCTCTGGTGTTGGCTACATAAGAGACTACTGAAATCCACACTTTGTCTTTACTGCTTTTCCCATTGGGTTTGCTGATCTACCTGCTTTCCTGTGTGGACTCTGAACTGACCAAATCCTTAGACTGGTTTCTATTCTAACCAAGAGCACATGTAAAGTCTTATGCTGAGGACACTCACCCTCAACATCTCCTTGCTCCCTCCTTGACTCTCCTTGTTATTTTTATTCTTCTCTTGTTTCTCACTTTAAATTTGAATGCATAATCACCTATCCTATTTTATCCACCTGATTTTCCTTTGCTTATATATCATTAGTCTGTGACTGCCAGTTTTCTGATTTCCCTAAATCCTGAGTGTCCCGGCTCTCACATTACTAGCAGTACAAGACTGGAGTTTTGATTCCCTGTTTAGTTTCTGATCCACTGTTGCCCCTGACTCCAACTTCCCACCCACACCTCATTACTTCAGTGGCAACTCACAGCTGAATGCGGCGTAGGTTTTTCTAGGAATCAAGTTTATTTTTTATCCTTTTATTTTCTGTTGTAAAGTAATACATGGTCCTTGTAAAACATTTGTAAGTTACCCACAAAGTAGAGAGAATCAGAACTCAACAAAGCCAAACAATTATTCCACAACCCAGAGACAGGCAGTATGGACATTTTGCCATTTTCTTTCCAGTTATGTTTTTAACATAACAGACAGTGTTAATGGGAATTCTTTAAAAAATTCAACTTCATGCCGTAAACATTTTCATACATCATGGGAAAAAAAGCTTTGACACACATAATTTTTTAGTGGTAGGTTTTTTCACTTTGAAAATCTCCCATAGTCATTAAATTATGCCTGTACTTCTGCTGTTTTTCCTAAAAAAATTGTGTAAGTAAAGTCTGGTGACTATCCTGTGAGTAAATATTTATCGGGACTAAATTAATCAAACTGAAATTATTATGTTAAAGCACATAAATATTTTAGAGGTTTTTGAAATATATAGCTATATTATAAAAATAGAGAACTAGGATTAGAGAGCCACTCCTATTAGATAGATGAAAGTACTTGTATAGTTTGGGAAGGGGAGTAGATGTAGAAGCATAGCGCATAGGTTTTTTTATATGGTACCACATATGGGAGAAGCATGTTTTGTACAAGTTCAAATTCAGATATCACTGTATCGTAATATACCCTATGATAAACATGCCATACTAATATACATCATTCTCTATCGTTTTTATGGCTCATGGTGAAATTTTCATTCTTACATTTCATATTCATCTGTAATGTTTGACTGCATCCTATAATCTTGAGTGTCCAATATTTTCTCCATTATCACCTCTGTAATTCTGTTAAATTATTGTATTTTTCCTTATTCTCACTCCCATGTCTTTTTATGGGCCATCTTTTGCACAGGTCAGCTATCTTTGGGTCTCAATTTTTTCTGATAAGCCAGTGTTTGAATTTTTGTTTTTCTGTGTTCAATGTGTTATTTTTCTCTGGCTGCTTTCCAGATTTATTATCTCTTAATCTTTGGTCATTAGCAGTATGACTGATATACTTGAAGGCATTTGTTTGTACTTACTCTGCCTAAATCTTTATAAATTTGTCTTTCATCAAATTTGGGAAATCTTTGGCTCTTATATCTTTATATTTTATCTGAAAGTCCCTATAAGATTCCAATAATACGTATTTTATACCTTTTTATATTGTCCCACAGACTCCTGAGGCATTGTTAACACATTTTCTCTTGTACTTCTTCAGGTCTGATAATTTCTACTATTTTTTAAATTCAATAATGCTTTCTTTAGACATTTTTTTCTAATGTTAAGCACATTGAGTGTTTTATATCAGATATTGTGTTTCTGTTTTTATTTCAAGAAATTCCATTTGGTTCTTGATTATATATCTGTTTTTCTCTGATATTTCCTACTTTTTCACAAAATGAAAGCATATTTTCCCTTACTTTATTGAGCATATTTAAAGTAGCTGCTTAAAAACCCTTGCCTGGTAATTCCAACATCTGCATTATTTTGAGTTTGGGCTTTGTTGATTGTTTTCTGATGCAAATGGATCATATATTCCTACTTTTAATATATCATGTACTTTTGGAATATATATTGGATATTATGTGTGGTACAGACTTTAGATTCTATTCCTATAAAGAGAACTCAAACTCAAGCTCTGAATTCATAGTTCCATAGTTTCAATTGTTTTTAGCCTTAAACGGGCTGCTTAGAATCTGCCCTCTTGAATGTGTAGTTTGGGGTAAGTTAGAAATTTGAGCAGAATTATTTACAGGATTTGGGACTCTTCTGTTCCTCTCTTCTTCCTAAGATTCTCTGCTTCAGTATCTAGTTACTGTGGATGCCCCCATGTTCTGTATTCTTGTCCCTTACTAAGCTGGGGTATCTTTCTGGATTTTAGCCAACTGTGTCCTACTCTTAGCCATTAAAATGGGAACCTTACCTCATACTATTTATTTTTCTATGTATTTCTGTTGTATTGCTGTCTCATATCTGGGAAGTGTTATTTTCACTCTGGTGCCTTGGGTAGTTGTTTTATATTATTCTGTCCAAAGTTTATAGTTATTTATAGGAGCTTGTCCGATGGGAGCTACCCAGTCACCACCAAGGGTGGAAGCTTAGCCATGTTTTCTGAAAGAAATTCCTACTTGTTCATGTCTGACTTTCATTTGTGACTGCGATGTAGAGAAGGTGTTTTACAGGTAGAGTGATTGCCCTGAGACTCCAGATTTATGAACTGTCACGGGGAAATACTCCAAGAGTGGCTGGGCTTTTCTTGCAGCTGAGTCCAGCTGCTGGAGGGCATGTTGCTCACCTCCATACAGAGTTCTGCCAGAGACACATAAAATGAGTCTGGATATTGCTCTTAGAATTTTAAAGTAATTTAAAATCCCGTGTGTCTGAAAGTAGAAGTGGATTAAGGAGTACCACAGAGAGAACTGGAATATCATGGTTTTCTAGAAGACGGGATTCTTGATTAACTGGCACGAAGCAGGCAGAATGGTAGATTCAGCGCATATCAATGTATCACAAAGTGTGGCCATGGAGGAATTGCATCAGAATCATCTGGAGGTTTTTTTTTTTTTTAAAGACTTCTAGCCCATCCCAGACCTGCTGAACAATAAGCTTTGCAGCTCCCTGCATTCACATGTGGGTGATCCCTGCGTTCATTAATGTTGGATAACCACTGCTCTGTGTCAGTGGTTCTTAAGCCTGCCTTCATATAGAGTCACCTGGGAAGCTTTTAAATCTTACAGATTCCCAGACATCCTCAGACGCTCTCTTAATTGGTATGGTTTGGGGCACTGGTATTTTTTAAGTTGCTGGGATGATTCTAATATGCTGTCAATGTTGGAAGCACTTCTTTTGTGAATAGTAGTTGCCTTCTAGAGGGTCAATAGAATGACTTTCTAAGACTCTGAGGAGAATGGGACAAGAGATAACACTAGTAATGCTTCCTGAACATTTAGGTAGAAAATATACCTATGAACATGGTGCTAATTTCTGGATATACTTTTTGGCATCTTTAGGGGGATAAAAAATGTTATGAGGTCATTATACAATGGTATTTCTAATTTCTAAGTCCTAAGTCAAGATTGAACATGTTTCTTTACTATAAAAGCTTGCAGAATCCAATTTAAGTCTCCCAGAGAGTGATATAGTGTACCCTGTTTCTCAAACTTATTTAATTATGTGACCTTTTACTCAAGTAACACTTATTAACAATCTTGCACAAACAAATCGAGGAAGTCTTTGTTCTAGAAGCCATTCGTGCAGAACAAAGAGACTGGCTAGTCAGAACTTGGAATGTCATTATTTATAAAATAACTGGTAAATTTTTAATACCTACATTAAAAAATTTCTGATGCTTTCTATATTTTTGTCTTTGGCCTTAATCTTTTTTGGAGTATAGTTGCTTTACAATGTTGGTGAATACCTGCATTTTTAATGCTGGAGGTTCCTGCATCAATTGTTGTTGTGCTTAGTTGCTCAGTCATGTCTGATTCTTTGTGACCCCCATGGACTACATCCCCCAGGCTCCTCTGTCCGTGGGGATTATCCAGGCAAGAATACTGGAGTGGGTTGCAATGCCCTCCTCCAGGGGATCTTCCCAACCCAGGGATCAAACCCAGGTCTTCCACATTACAGGCAGATTCTTCACCGTCTGAGCCACCAGCGAAGCCCAAGAATACTGGAATGAGTAGCCTATCCCTTCTCCAGGTGAATACTTGCTGGGTTAGTCCTGACCCAGGAATCACTGGGGTCTCCTGCATTGCAGGCAGATTCTTTACCAGCTGAGCTACCAACGGAGACCCCTCTGCATCAGAGAAAAGCAAATTGGTTTACTTACATAGCAATCCCAGTATTAGCACTCTTTGCTCCACCAGAGGAAGATACCTCCTACCTGTACAAAAAGGGATTTTACAGTATAGACAAGCAATCCCAAAACTATAGATTTCAGACTTCTATAGGAACTTGTCTCCCAGAGACAAGGAGAAAAAATTTTGCTCTCAAGTGGAAACAAATCCTGTCTTGGAGGAGATGGGGAAGATTCCCAGGTATTTATAACAACAAACTTTTAAAATGTAAACAAATGGCTCCAGATTTTATCACTCTATGAATTTTAAATGAAAGCGTTCAGAAAAATAAGTTTTTATATTTTTCTAGTGGTCTCTATCTATTTTTCTATAGGATTGCTATTCAGTCATTCTTTAACCCGAGTTCCTGGCAATCTTTGCTTAGAAAGCTCTGAGTGGGCAAAAACATGAAACTATGAATATTTTCTACACAATGCCATCTACTATCAACTTGGAACAACCTCACTCATTCCAAATATGTTCCTGATTTCAACAATATTTCTAGTATCAGTCCTAGCACTCCCTTTATGAGATGACTACCCAGAATAACTCCAAGATATACAAACTTACAAAACACCTGGTGGACTTCCCTTGTGGCTCAGCTGGTAAAGAATCCACCTGCAAGGCAGGAGACCTCAGTTCAATTCCTGGGTTGGGAAGATCCCCTGGAGAAGGGATAGGCTACCCACTCCAATATTCTTGGGTTTCCCATGTGGCTCAGCTAGTAAAGAATTCGCCTGCAATATGGAAGACCTGGATTTGATCCCTGGGTTGGGAAGATACCCTGGAGAAGGAAAAGGTTATCCACTCCAGTATTCTGGCCTGGAGAATTAAATGGACTGTATAGTCCATGGGGTTGCAAAGAGTCGGACATGACTGAGCAATTTTTACTTGTCATATGAAAAACATAAGTAAAAATTGATTGCCCACTGTCTTAGTCCATTTGATCTCCTATAACAAAATAAGGTGCCTTACAAACAGCAGAAATTTGTCTCTCAAAGTTCTGGAGGCTGCATATCCAAGGTCAGGGACCCTCTTCTAAGCTGCAGACTACTGACTTCTCAATTGTATTCTCAGATGGTGGAAAGGGAAAGGGAGCCATCTTGGTCCTCTTTTAATAAGGGCGCTAACTTGTAACCTAATCACCTCCCAAAGACCCACCTCTTAATGCTATCACATAAGGTACTAGGTTTTTCAATATATGAATTTGGGGGGATGCAAACATTCAAACCATCATGTAAAGTATTTACTTGCTTATGTCCAGTTACATTTATCAACTTGCCCTTTCCCTAAGACTGGCCTTCACCCCAGGAAATCAGAATGACTGCACAGTCTTTATAAAATGAACTACAGTACTAATTAGTGATTAATTTGAGGTTACTAAAACCCACCATACAACCTTGCTATCTCACCTAATTCATGCAATGTTTCATTAGCACTTCCCTCATCAGTCAGACATGGACTTTCACTATATGCAGCACAAGAAAACCATCTATTTATTCCTTTGCTATAAACAAGAATCCCAATTATGTAACTAAGCTATCCTATGGGTGTTGTTTTTTCATTTGCTCCATCTCTTCATTCTTTCTGAAGTTATTTCTCCACTGATCTCCAGTGGCATATTGGGCACCTACCAACCTGGGGAGTTCATCTTTCAGTGTCCTATCTTTTTGCCTTTTCATTCTGTTCATGGGGTTCTCAAGGCAAGAATACTGAAGTGGTTTGCCATTCCTTTCTCCAGTGGTCCACGTTTTGTCAGAACTCTTCACCATGACCTGTCCGTCTTGGGTGGCCCTACATGGCATGGGTCATAGTTTCATTGAGTTAGACAAGGGTATGGTCCATGTGATCAGATTGGTTAGTTTTCTGTGATTGTGGTTTTCATTCTATCTGCCCTTTGATGGAGAAGGATAAGAGGCTCATGGAACCTTCCTGATGGGAGAGACTGACAGAGGGGGAAAATGGGTCTTGCTCTGATGGGTGGGGCCGTGCTAAGTAAAAGTTTAATCCAATTTTCTGTTGATGGGTGGGTCTGTGTTCCCTCCCTGTTATTTACCTGGGGCCAAACTATGGTGGAGGTAATGAAGGTCATGGCAAACTCCTTCAAAAGGTACCATGCAGGTACTGCTACACTCAGTGCCCCTAACCCTGCAGCAAGCCACCGCCAACCCACACCTCCTCCAGAGACTCCTGGACACTCAAGGGCAAACATGGGTCAGTCTTTTGTGGGGTCACTGACTTTCTCCTGGATTTGGTGCACACAAGGTTCTGTTTATGCCCTCCAAGAGTCTGTTTCCCGGTCCTGTGTAAGTTCTGGCAGCTCTATGGTGGGGTTAATGGCAACCTCCTCTGAGAGGGCTTATGCCACACCCAAGTCTGCATCACCCAGAGCCCCTGCCCCCGCAGCAGTCCACTGCTGACCCATACCTCCATAGAACACACTCAAACACAGTTCTGTCTTGTGGATGTGACTGGTGATGGAAGTAAAGTCTGATGTGGTAAAGAGCAATATTGCATAGGAACCTGGAATGTCAGGTCCATGAATCAAGGCAAATTGGAAGTGGTCAAACAGGAGATGGCAAGAGTGAACATCGACATTTTAGGAATCAGTGAACTAAAATGGACTGGAATGGGTGAATTTAACTCAGTTGAATATATCTATGACTGTGGGCAAGAATCCCTTAGAAGAAATGGAGTAGCCCTCATAGGCAACAAAAGTCTGAAATGCAGTACTTGGATGCGACCTCAAAAACAACAGAATGATCTCTGTACCTTTCCAAGGCAAACCATTCAATATTACGGTAATCCAAGTCTATGCCCTGACCAGAAATGCTAAAGAAGCTGAAGTTGAACGGTTCTATGAGGACCTACAAGACCTTCTAGAACTAACACCCCCAAGAGATGTCCTTTTCATTATAGGGGTTGGAATGCAAAAGTAGGAAGTCAAGAGATCCCTGGAGTACCAGGCAATTTGGCCTTGGAGTACAGAATGAAGCAGGGCAAAGGCTAACAGAGTTTTGCCAAGAGAACTCACTGGTCATAGCAAACACCCACTTCCAACAACACAAGAGAAGACTCTACACATGGACATCACCAAATGGTCAACACCGAAATCAGATTGATTATATTCTTTGCAGCCAAAGATGGAGAAGCCCTATACACTCAGCAAAAACAAGACCTGGAGCTGACTGTGGCTCAGATCATGAACTCCTTATTGCCAAATTCAAACTTAAATTGAATTTGTAGAAAGTAGGCAAAACAACTAAATCATTCAGGTATGACCTAAATAAAATCCCTCATGATTATACAGTGGAAGTAAGAAATAGATTTAAGGGATTAGACCTGATAGACCTTTTAGAACTATGGGTGGAGGTTCATGATATTACAGGAGGCAGGGATCAAGACCATCCCCCCCAAATAGAAATGCAAAAAGGCAAAATGGTTGTCTGAGGAGGCCTTACAAATAGCTGAGAAAAGAAGAGAAGTGAAAGGCAAAGGAGAAAAGGAAAGATATACCCATTTGAATATAGAGTTCCAAAGAATAGCAAGGAGAGGTAAGA
>NW_011494794.1:2071107-2072175 GCF_000754665.1 Bison bison bison | reverse complement strand
ATTGTACTCATCTCACATGCTAGTAAAGTAACGCTCAAAATTCTCCAAGCCAGGCTTCAACAATATGTGAACTGTGAACTTCCAGATGTTCAAGCTGAATTTAGAAAAGGCAGAGGAATAAGAGATCAGATTGCCAACATCTGTTGGATCATCAAAAAGGCAAGAGAATTCCAGAAAAACATCTCTTTCTGCTTTACTGACTATGGCAAAGCCTTTGACTGTTTTCCGTTCAGTTCAGTTCAGTCACTCAGTCATGTCTGACTCTTCACGACCCCATGAACCACAGCACACCAGGCCTCCTTGTCCATCACCATCTCCTGCAGTTTACCCAAACTCATGTCCACTGAGTCAGTTATGCCATCTAACCATCTCATCCTCCGTCGTCCCCTTCTCTTTCTGCCTTCAATCTTTCCCAGCATCAGGATCTTTTCAAATGAGTCAGCTCTTTGTTATCAGGTGGCCAAAGTAGTGGAGTTTCAGCTTCAACATCAGTCCTTTCAATGAACACCCAGGACTGATTTCCTTTAGGATGGACTGGTTGGATCTCCTTACTGTCCAAGAGACTCTCAAAAGTCTTCTCCAATACCAGAGTTCAAAATAATCAATTCTTCTGTGCTCAGCTTTCTTTATAGTCAAACTCTCACATCCATACATGACTACTGGAAAAACCATAGCCTTGACTAGATGGACTTTTGTGGACAAAGTAATGTCTCTGCTTTTTAATATGCTATCTAGGTTGGTCATAACTTTCCTTCCAAGGGGTAAGCATCTTTTAATTTCATGGCTGCAGTCCCCATCTGCAGTGATTTTGGAGCCCCCCAAAACAAAGTCAGCCACTGTTTCCACTGTTTCCCCTTCTATTTGCCATGAAGTGATGGGACTGGATGCCATGATCTTAGTTTTCTGAATGTTGACTGTATATATCACCACAAACTGTGGAAAATTCTTAAAGAGATGGAAATACCTAACCACCTTACCTGCCTCTTGAGAAATTTATTTGCAGGTCAGGAAGCAACAGTTAGAACTGGACATGGAACAACAGACTGGTTCCAAATAGGGAAAGGAGTA
>NW_011494794.1:2070095-2071007 GCF_000754665.1 Bison bison bison | reverse complement strand
AAATAGAAATGCAAAAAGGCAAAATGGTTGTCTGAGGAGGCCTTACAAATAGCTGAGAAAAGAAGAGAAGTGAAAGGCAAAGGAGAAAAGGAAAGATATACCCATTTGAATATAGAGTTCCAAAGAATAGCAAGGAGAGGTAAGAAATCCTTCCTCAGCGATCAATGCAAAGAAATAGAGGAAAACAGTAGAATGGGAAAGATTAGAGATCTCTTCAAGAAAATTAGAGGTGCCAAGGGGATATTTCATGCAAAGATGGGCACAATAAAGGATAGAAATGGTAAGGACCTAACAGAAGCAGAAGATATTAAGAAGAGGTGGCAAGAATACACAGAAGAAGTATATAAAAAAGATCTTCATGACCCAGATAACCACGATGGTGTGATCACTGACCTAGAGCCAAACATCCTGGAATGTGAAGTCAAGTGGGCCTTAGGAAGCATCACTATGAACAAAGCTAGTGGAGGAGAAGGCAATGGCAACCCACTCCAGTACTCTTGCCTGGAAAATCCCATGGACAGAGGAGCCTGGTAGGCTGCAGTCCATGGGTCGCTAAGAGTCGGATATGACTGAGCGACTTCATTTTTACTTTTCACTTTCATGCATTGGATAAGGAAATGGCAACCCACTTCAGTGTTCTTGCCTGGAGAATCGCAGGGACGGGGGATCCTGGTGGGCTGCCGTCTACGGGGTTGCACAGAGTTGGACACGACTGAAGTGACTTAGCATCAGTGGAGGTGATGGAATTCCAGCTGAGCTATTTCAAGTCCTAAAAGATGATGCTGTGAAAGTGCTGCACTCAATATGCCAGTGAATTTGGGAAACTCAGCAGTGGCCACAGGACTGGAAAAGGTCAGTTTTCATTCCAATCCCAAAGAAAGGCAATGCCAAAGAATGCTCAAATACTGCACA
>NW_011494794.1:1971787-2069995 GCF_000754665.1 Bison bison bison | reverse complement strand
TTTGCAGGTCAGGAAGTAACAGTTAGAACTGGACATGGAACAACAGACTGGTTCCAAATAGGGAAAGGAGTACGTCAAGGCTGTGTATTGTCACTCTGCTTATTTAACTTAAATGCAGAGTACATCATGAGAAATGCTGGGCTGGAGGAAGCACAAGTTGGAATCAAGATTGCTGGGAGAAATATCAATAACTTCAGATATGCAGATGACACCACCCTTATGGCAGAAGGTGAAGAAGCACTAAAGAACCTCTTGATGAAAGTGAAAGGGGAGAGTGAAAAATTTGGCTTAAAGCTCAACATTCAGAAAACTAAGATTATGGCATCTGTTTCCATCTCTTCATGGCAAATAGTTGGGGAAACAGTGGAAACAGTGACAGACTCTATTTTGGGCTCCAAAATCACTGCAGATCATGACTGTAGCCTTCAAATTAAAAGATGCTTGCTCCTTGGAAGAAAAGTTATGACCAACCTGCTGCTACTGATGCTAAGTTGCTTCAGTCGTGTCTGACACTGTGCGACCCCATAGATGGCAGCCCACCAGCTCCTCCATTCCTTGGATTCTGCAGGCAATAATACTAGAGTGGGCTTCCATTTCTTTCTCCAATGACCAACCTCGACATCATATTAAAAAGCAGAGACATTACTTTGCCAACAAAGGTCCATTTAGTCAAAGCTATGGTTTTTCCAGTAGTCATGTATGGATGTGAGAGTTGGAGTATAGAGAAAGCTATGGAAAAATTGTGAAAAATTGATGCTTTTGAACTGTGGTGTTGGAGAAAACTCTTGAGAGTCCCTTGGGCTGCAAGGAGATCCAACCAATCTAACCTAAAGGAAATCAGTCCTGAATATTCATTGGAAGGACTAATGCTGAAGCTGAAATTCCAATACTTTGGCCACCTGATGTGAAGAACTGACTCATTGGAAAAGACCCTGATGCTGGAAAAGATTGAAGACAGGAAGAGAAGGGGATGACAGCGGATGAGGTGATTGGATGGCATCACCAACTCAGTGTACATGAGCTTGAGTAACCTCCAGGAGTTGGTGACAGACAGGGAGGTCTGATGTGTTGCAGTCCATGGGATTGCAGAGTCAGACACAACTGAGCGACTGAACTGAACTGAACTATCCTATGGATATATAACTTCTGTGAACCTATGCCTTGCTTTGAAACTTTGGGTGTAATCAAACTAAGGCTGTACCTGAAAATCATAGCTTCAGCTAAAAGGAATTTTGTTAACAAATTGATGTCTCTGCTTTTTAATACACTGTCTAGGTTTGTCATAGCTTTTGTTCCAAGCAGCAAGTGTCTTTTAATTTCATGGCTGCAGTCACCATCCACAGTGATTTTGGAGCCGAAGAAAATAAAAGCTGTCACTATTTCCACTTGGCCCCCATCTATTTGCCATGAAGTGATGGGACCTGATGCCATGATCTTAGTTTTTTGAATGCTGAGTTTTAAGCCAGCTTTTTCACTCTCCTCTTTCACCCTCATCAAGAGGATCTTTAATTCCTCTTCACTTTCTGCCTTTAGAGTGATATCTTCTGCATAGCTGAGGTTGTTGGTATTTCTCCTGGCAATCTTGATTGCAGCTTGTGATTCATCCAGCCAGCATTCAGCATGATGTACTCTTTATATAAGTTAAATAAGCAGGGTGACAAGCCTTGACACACGTCTTTTCCAATTGGAACAAGTGTATTGTTCTATGTCCAGTTCTAACTATTGCTTCTTGTACTGCATACAGATTTCTCAAGAGGCAGGTAAAAGTTGTCTTGTATTCCCATCTCTAATAATTTCCCACAGTTTGTTGTGGTGCACACAGTCAAAGGCTTTAGCTTAGTCAGTGAAGCAGAAGTAGATATTTTCTGAAATTCCCTTGCTTTTCTATGATCCAACAGATGTTGGCAATTTGATGTCTGGTTCAAGATACTAGTAGGTATATCATTTAACCTGTTTGTCTTTCAGTTTCTTCTTTAGTAAAATTAGGTTATTATTACTTATGTTAAAGAGGTGTTATAGGATTAAATGAGTTAAACTATGTAAATTGTTAAAACAGTGCTTCTTCCTTAATACTTTATAAATATTAACCATTACAACACAGATTCTGTAAGTCCAGTTCATTAATTTTATCTGAGTATACTGTGATTTTACTATTGTTGGCTCCGTATGTATAGAAATTTTTCCAGATGGTGTGGAAGGGCTTAAACATATCCATAGTTTAGAAGTTTGAAATATAAAAGGAAATCAGACATGTAAATGACAATTTATGTATTGGGTATCCAGTCTAATTCATCGACTGGATAGGTGGATGGTAGCAAAGGATGGAAGATGGGGTGGAGCTCAAATATGCTAGGTAGCAAGTCAGCAATAGATTGTTCCATGAAAAGAAATTAATAGGATTTAAACAATTTGGACCATAAATCTCAAGTTAGGGCCAAGAGTTAACCTTGGATGAGAGAGAATCAGTTATGACCGTGGCTGTCAGACAAGAGATTGTGTTGATAAATGCTGACAACCAACAGTGTTCCTCTTTCTGCTGGCTCTTACTGTCCTAATGGTGCAGAAGACATGTTGACCTCTAAATTTTCTTACAGGCCTTTGAAGGATTTAGAACCTGCTCAAAAGATAATTTGGTAGAGAGATCCTTGATAATATTTTCTCCCACGAGGAGAAAAGCCTTCACATGCCTCTCTGGTTCTAGCTCACTGGTCCCCAAGGCACTTCGGAAGCTGAGTGTCCCCCAACACACCTCTTCTGGAACCAATATCCTCCCTTGGTTTCATTTTAAAATGTTTTACTTATTTCATTCTGTGAGTTCATTCTGGGATAACTGTCAGTTTTATTATAAGAATTTTTGTACCTACATGAAGGTAGCAAGTAAAAGTTGCTCAGTCATGTCCGACTCTTTGCAACCTCTTGGATTATACAGTCCGTGGAATTCTTCAGGCCAGAATACTGGAATGCGTAGCCATTCTCTTCTCCAGGGGATATATCCAACCCAGGGATTGAAACCAGGTCTCTTACATTGCAGGCAGATTCTTTACCAGCTGAGCCACACAGAAAGCCCAAGAACACTGCAGTGGGTAGCCTATCCCTATATGTACATATATATGCATTTATTGCTGCTTTAATTTTTAGTTTGCCTTTGATCTTGATGAATTTTGAGATCTTTTTCTTCCTCATGATAAGCACTCTTTCTCTGCTTTAAAGGTTTTTTTCTCCATGACAGTCTCATATGCTTTTACTGATGTCATGCAAAGCTGAGCCGTTTATTTATTTAGGTTTATTTACAGATATTTTAATTTGCATTTTGTTGTTTCAAATTCATGTGTCACATATATGCTATGCCTCCAATACAGAGGCTTGGAAATAGTTTTGGAAAAACTAGGCCTCCAAGTTTTCTGTGTATTTTTCACTTCTTAAGTTACCTTGTTTTTGGTAATGCACCAATTTAAATTGCTGTTCAGTTAAATAATTTAATTAGTTCATTTTTCTCAAGTAAGAAGCTCACTATATACATAATAGGAATTTATTGGCTTTACAAAAAGAGTTTACAGTGCACTAGTATTCTATTTAATAACTCTTGTAAGCTATCTAACTAAACACTATATGTAAATAGTTAATGCTATAAATTAGAGTTAAAAAAGGACTTACAAATTGTACTCAGGGCAGTGGTAAGCAGAGTGTTTATTAACCAGATTTAATCCTGATAAGGGGTGAGCCATAGCAGCTGTGGAAATGGTCAAAGACACGGCCAGAATATTTGATATCCCTGTGACACAGAAATCCAGATTGCCGTACAATGATCAAAGCTCCATAGGACTGCAGCTGCCACCCTAAAGATAGAGTCCAGAAAGTCTCTCACTTCTGAGGTAAGCCACTGACACGTGTAGAGCATACTTCCACAGACCAGCCGCAGCTGACCCAGACAGTTCCTGCTGCTGCTGCTAAGTCACGTCAGTCGTGTCTGACTCTGTGTGACCCCATAGACAGTACCCAGCAGGCTCCTCTGTCCCTGGGCTTCTCCAGGCAAGAATACTAGAGTGGGTTGCCATTTCCTTCTCCAGTCAGACAGTTCCTAAGTAGTGTTAAATTTAAGTTGCAGACTGCTTAGCAACTGTATGTGTAGGAATACATGTGCTGTGTGTGTGTGCATGTGCACACGTGCGCACACACATATGTGAGTTTCTCCGTGAGCGTGTGTGCATCTCTGGGGGAAAGGCATGGATGAGATTCCAATACAGCCAACCTACGAGGCTGTATTTTCCATGACTGCTTTCATCTGAGGGGAGGGGCTTTCCCCCACACCCTCTAATGGATCTGGCTTGGCCATTTGCTAGCTACAGTTTTTGCACGTCCATTTAAACTCTGTGTCCCCAAACATGTATGCTTGGATCTTCTGACTCTAAATACATCTCCTATTTTCATACTTCCACCACAGCAGTTGGCCAACTGGTACTTCAGAATAGCATTAGATGGCCAAATAAGTAGCACCATCTGCTACAATTTAGAGGAATCCTCAGTGGTGCTGTGACAGCTGTCTAGTTCTGAGTCCTCAACACCAGCATTCATTTGTAAGAGAGGACACATACCCAGTGTTAGAATGGCTATTTTCTATAAAAGGAATGCTTTTTCTAGCAAGGCAGAAAAAGCATATTTTTTATGGAGGTCAGACGTCTGGAAACCATTGTCTAGTCTTCAAAATATAGCTCCAAATGGGGATGTTGACAAAATAGTCCTCCTAGGCATTTGGATTTAAAGCCCAAACTCTGAAGTCATGCTTTGACATATGAAAAGTCATCATGCCCTCCCTAAATGCCTAATCACATTTATTTAATACATAGTCCTTAAGAAGCTTGATTATCTGGCTTGTGAGCATACAGCATTACAGAAGCTGCAAGCTAGAATTAGATATGGTAGGGTTATAAGTGACTCAGACTCAGTAATGAGAAGTACTGAATCTGGTGAATTTTAGAATGTTAAAAGCAGATCATGATTTGACATAGATTACAGTGACATATTCATGGATCCATTCAATAATTCCATATTTAATAAATTCCATATTTAATAAATATCTATGTATTACTATGACCCAGGCACTTTTCTAAATACTGGCATACATAGAAGAGTTGGTAAGACAAGATCCTTACACTTAAGGAGTTTGAAGTCTACTCAGATGGCCTACCTCATGAATAATGCAAGGTAGGTTATACAAATGCCATTAGAGGAACAGTTAATTTAATATGAGAGCTCAGACTAAGATTACTTCCAACACAGGAAGGATTCATGGAAACCGTGGCATTTAAAGTTGACTTTGAAAAAAGTCAACTTTGAATTTGAATATACAGATAGAAGAACATGGGATTTTGCATAAATCAGAGTGTGAGAGGGACTTTCCTGGTGGTCCAGTGGTTAAGGGTTTGCCTTGCAATGTAGGGGACGTGGGTTTGATCCCTAGTCATGGATCCAAGATTCCCAAAGGCTTCAGAGAAACTAAGACTGTGTGCCACAATGAAAGATCCCACATGATGCAAGGAGCCGCAACTAAGACTTGACACAGTCCCAAAAAGCGTGAGACGTCTAGAAAGCCCAAAGAACTATGGGAACTAGGACCACCAGGCACCCAAGGCTCTACAGACAGAAGCTGTACTCGTCCTGTTCGTTGCTGGATCCCCAGTGAAAGAACTGGAATGTTGTAAGCATTTGATATTGTTAGAATGAATGCATGCATGAATAAATGAGTATCTTAGCTATATTTTATATAAAATATCTAGCATTAGATTAATAACTAGTAGAGTTGTTAATAAGAATAGGACCAAAAGAAAAGTCTGAAAGTGTAACATCCACCATAATCAAGATAGAGAACATATACTTCTCCCCAGAGTATTTCCACGTATCTCTTGATAGTCACTTTTCTCCACCTACCCTTGGAGTACATATCCAGCCACTGCTCTATTGTAACTATAGATTAAATTCTTCTTTAAAAAATATACTTATACATGTATTACAAACATATATTAGAAATATGTCTTTTTTTTTTGAGTACATAGGAATGGACCTTTAAAGAACTTTAATTAATATGTTCAAGAACACATTTGACAAGACAAAGTATTTCACCAGAGAGGAATTTATGTTAAAAGAGAATAAAATGAAAGTTCTAGATATAAAAAGTAAATAATTGAAATTAAGAGCTCAAACTGGATTTCAATAGCAGATTAAAATAGAAGAGATTAGCAAATGGGAAAGCTAGTAGACAATATCCAAATGAAATGGAAAGAAAAAAGAAGAGAATACACACAATAAATCTTGCCTGTATCCCACTATAGTCCTGGAGGCTCCTCTGTTCACAGAATTCTTCAGGCAAGAATACTGGAGTGGGTAGCCATTCCCTTCTCCAGGGGATCTTTCCAACCCAGGGATCAAACCCAGGATGCCTGCATTGCAGGAAGATTATTTACCATTGAGCCAACAAGGAAGCCCTACTAATATGCAAGAAATAGTAAAAAGTTTTGGGTTTGTGATTTAGCTTTAACACAGAGAGGTTTGTGTGATCATTCCTTGCTCCACCGTCAGTCCTCTCAGAGAACTTACCCTGCTCCTGAGACTGCATGGCACAGGAGTCCCAGGATCCTTGACAGCATAAACTAAATTTGAGCCAGATGCTGAAAGTAGAGCCGAGGGCAGAATATACTAATTGTTGATTGAACATAAGACCAACAAAAAGCTTATACTGTAGCGGTCACTCAGTATCTGCTGGGGAATTGGTTCCAGGCTCCCCTGCAAACACCAAACGCTCAGCAGATACAAGTTCCTTACATAACATGGCGAGTGCAGTCAACCCTAGGTATCCACGGATTCTCTGGATATGGAGGCCCAACTATACTTTAAAAAGATCAAATAAGCCAATTTTTTGGTGTACTTTTCATTAATGAGTCAAATTAGTGAAATTGTTTTTTACATACAACAAAATGTGCCAATTTTAAAATATAAGTCATCATGTTCAACAAATGTATAGAACATTTCCATTATTTCAAAATGTGATATTTACATATTTGGGAACTTTTCATGTGTCTTTCTTAAAATTTATTTCCATTATGGTCAGCTTATATATTGTTTCAATTTGATTATTTTCAAATTCATTGAGATTTGTTTTATGACTCATCCTATGATCTCTTAAAGTTTTGTGTACACTTGAAAGCGATGTGTATTCTGCTATTATTGGGTGAAGTGGTCTGTAATGGCCTATTAGGTCAGTGGCTGGAGAGTGCTATTCATATCATCTTTACCTTTGCTGATACACTGGCAGTTTGTTTTACTGAGCAAAGGCTGTTGAAGATCCATGCTGTAATTATGTATTTGTTTATTTCTCCTTCTAGCTGTTCAGTATTTGCTTCCGAATTCTGGAATTTTTCTCTTAGGTATATACCATTTAGGATTTTTATTCTTCTTAATCAACTCTTTTACTGTTATTAAACCTGTCTCTATAAGAATGGTTAAATTCCTTGCCCTGATGTCTGTTTTCTAAAATTCAATAGCCACTACCGCTTTCCTCTGATGAGTAAGTTGTATTGTATAGCATGTTTCATCATTTTACTTTAAAAATGTCTCTTCTATATTTAAATACATTTCTGTTAAACAATGTAGTTGGTTATTGTCTTTTTATCAGTCTAACCATTACTGCCTTTTACTCAGAATATATAAATTTATATTTATCTTTTTGATCTGAAGTTGTTTAAGTCTAGAAGCATTCTATAGTATTTGTTTTACATTTTTTGAATCTGTTCTTCATTTTTCTCCTTTCAGGCTGAGTAATCACTTAGTTTTATGCCCATTCTTGACTTATAAGCTGTACCTCTGTCTTGTTTTTAAGTGGTTGCTCTAAGATTTACAACATGCAATTTTAAATACCACTATCTTCAAATATTATTATGGCACTTCGTGTATGATGCATGAACCTTTACAATATTCTTGTTTCTCCCTCCTATTCATTGTGCTCCTGTTATCATGTGTTTTACTGCTATATATCTTACAATTCATTGTTATGAGTATAATGCTATAGCATCACATCTAAAGAATTTTTAACATGAGACAATATGTTTTCACACTTCCAACATTTCTCACCCTCTTTATTCCTTTAGGATGATCTAGCTTCCCATCTGAAGGACTTTCTTCAACATATCTTGTAGTGCAAATTTGCTGATGCCAAATTCTCTTATGTAATGTTTGTATGAAAATGCTTTTTTATCTTTGAAGAAAATTTTTGCTGCATTTGAAATTCTGAATGATTGTTTTCAGCATTTTAAAGATTGTTTTTCCATTGTCTACTGATTTAGTTTTTTTTTTCCTTTTTGATGAAAAGTCAGAGATATTTCCTATCTTTGTTCTCCAGTATGTATCCTCTCTTCTTTCTCTGACAGCTTTGACATTTTCTCTGTACTGTATCACTGTGTTCAGCACATTCATTGGTATGGTTTTCTTTGTTCATCTTGCTTCAAGTTCATCAAGCTTCTTGGATTTTCATAAAATTGAAAATAATTTAGCCATTATTTTTTTACACATTGTTTTGACATTTTCTTTCTTTTTTATCTGTACTTAAGTGCCATGTATATTTGACCACTTGATATTGCTCTACAAATCACTAAAGCTTTTTACATTTCTTTTCTTTTCTATTTTCTTTTCTTGTCATTTTATTTTTCTCTGCCTGTGCTTCAATTTAGATGGTTTCTATTGTTATGTCTTTAAGTTTACTGATCTACTCAGTACCAAATACAAGCATGCTATTAAGCCCACACAGTTAATTTTTTAATCTTATATATACAATTTTTAAGTCCTTGTCTACTAATTTTTTTATGTCTTTTCTATGTCTGTTCCATGTACAGAATTTTTTTCCTATATCTTTATATATCTCTTAATTTTGAGTCAGATGCTGGTCATTATGATGTTGTATGGAGATAGAAAAAATAATCCACATAGACATATATGGATTTTGTTGTCTTAAAAAATGTTGAAGTTTATTTTGGCAGGCAGGTAAGTTACTTGCCAATCAACTTGATCCTTTTAGATTAATTTTAATCTTTTTTAGGAAGGTTACAGAATATCCTTCTTTTCTAGGACTAGTTTAGCATCACAATTAAGATTTGCTACTCTGCGGACTCTAATGAATACCCTGAGTTCTCTCTCTGGTTGGAAGAGGAATATCTCCTACTCCAGTGTGAGGTCAGGAATCATGTACCTGACTCCTCCCAGTAGTTGGTAGTATTTAATTTACTTGGCTTATTTTTGCATTGCATCACAGAGCTTTACTTGATGCACATAAAACTTGGTATTCAGCAACAGACCTAAGGAGACCCCTGCAGCAGACTTCTGGAGTACTTTTTCTGCATAACACCCTCCTTCCAGTTTCCTGGCCTGAAATTCTTACTGCCGCAGCCTTCTCACACTGGAATCTTTTTATTTCTTCAATCAACAAAACTATCTTGCTTCGCTTCCCTCTATTCTGTCAGCACTGAGCTCATGGAAATATCTACTGAAGTAAAGCTGGGGAAATTCTAGGGCTCACTTTCTCTGTTCTTCTCTGAGGGATCAGTACCTTGACCTAGTGCTCGATCATAGTTTCAGATATCTTTATTAAATTTTGCCATTTTTTTAGTGAAAGGAAGGTCATTATTTTTGGAATTTTCAAGTTAGATATAACATATGGTATCTGTAAAAAAAGATACATACATTGCATATTTGATTCAAAATTTTAAAAAATTATCTGGTTTTAAGAAATTAGTAATATAAACTTTTAATATAATAAAACAACACCTTGTAATAATACCATAATGTTGATTTTAATTATATTATACTGCCAAAGATTATGGACAAAAATAAATTGTAAAGTTTATGTAATTCTGTTTTTAAAATCCCATTCTTTGACTATTGAATCTAGTATCAGATTAGAATTGCTAATTTTGGCTCTCCTATAGCGGAGAAGGCAATGGCACCCCACTCCAGTACTCTTCCCTGGAAAATCCCATGGATGGAGGAGCCTGGAAGGCTGCAGTCCATGGGGTTGCTGAGGGTTGGACACGACTGAGCGACTTCCCTTTCACTTTTCACTTTCATGCACTGGAGAAGGAAATGGCAACCCACTCCAGTGTTCTTGCCTGGAGAATCCCAGGGACGGGGGAGCCTGGTGGGCTGCCATCTATGGGGCCGCACAGAGTCGGACACGACTGAAATGACTTAGCATAGTGTTCAAGAATCAGATAGAATATTTGTCAAGTAACAGATTCCTGAGTCCCAACTCCAGATATTCTAATTAAGTTCTATATAGGGCCAAACTATCACCACTGATTCTGATAAAGGAGGTCCAAGAGAAAATTCAGATGAAATGTCCTTGTGCTGTTGATATTTTCCTTTTGAGTGACTGTTTAATGACAAATTACCATATTGATCTTGAAAACTGAAAGCATAATTTACGTGTTGCCTCAGGGCTATGTGGATCTTGTGTTCAGTCATTTCAAATAAGTGAACATGGAAACTAAAAGTTTTGTTTTCTTTCTCATTTGAACTTTTTTCCTCTCAATTCAGGGAACTAAAGATGATATCTAAATTTGGTATGAATTAAATATTATCACACAGGTAGTTTAGAAGATGTTTTGCTGCTGCTGCTGTTGCTAAGTCGCTTCAGTCGTGTCCAACTCTGTGTGACCCCATAGACGACAGCCCACCAGGCTCCCCCGTCCCTGGGATTCTCCAGGCAAGAACACTGGAGTGGGTTGCCGTTCCTTCTCCAGTGCATGAAAGTGAAAAGTCAAAGTGAAATCGCTCAGTCATGTCCGACCCTTAGCGACCTCATGGGTCTGCAGCCTACCGGGCCCCTTCGTCCATATAATCACAGTGAAGACATATTTGAAGTGTTTAATTGGAGAAGGAAATGGCAACCCACTCCAGTGTTCTTTCCTGGAGAATCCCAGGGATAGGGGAGCCTGGTGGGCTGCCGTCTATGGGGACGCACAGAGTCGGACACGACTGAAGTGACTTAGCAGTAGCAATGGAATACAGCTGGAAGCCCAAATCACCTTACATCTAGAAAAATATGGAAAAAAAGAAAATGCCATTTGTCACAAGATTTCATAGCACTTGAGTTCTGGTTTTAATTTTCTCCAAAAGGCAGTTAGCATCAGGCAATGTCATTTACTAATGCTATTTCACTTCAGTGCCGTCACTCAGTTGTGTCCAACTCTTTGTGACACCATGGACTGCAGCATGCCAGGCATCCTTGTCCATCACCAACTTCTGGAGCCTACTCAAACTCATGTCCATCATGTCGGTGATGCCATCCAACAATCTCATTCTCTTTATCCCTTTCTTCTCCCGCCTTCAATCTTTCCCAGTATCAGGGTCTTTTCCAATTAGTCAGCTCTTCACATCAGGTGGCCAAAGGATTGGAATTTCAGCTTCAGCCTCAGTCCTTCCAATGAATATTCAGGACTGATTTCCTTTTGGATGAGCTGGTTTGATCTCCTTGCAGTTCAAGGGACTCTCAAGAGTCTTTTTCAACACCACAGTTCAAAAGCATCAGTTCTTTGCTGCTCAACTTTCTTTATAGTCCAACTCTCAGATCCATACAAGACTACTGGAAAAACCATAGCTTTGACTAGACAGACCTTTGTTGGAAAAGTAATGTCTCTGCTCTAATATGCTGTCTAGGTTGGTCATAGCTTTTCTTCCAAGGAGCAAACGTCATTTAATTTCATGGCCGCTAATTACTCTCTGATTAATTACTTGGTAGACAAATAAAGAACATTTTTCTATGAAATAAGCCTGAAGCCTGATGTGTCCAGGGAGATGTGGGAGACTAAGCATGCTGTCCTCGTTCTGTGACCTCTGCTATCTTCTGTCCAGTTGGACTCCTTGGTTGGAGGGGGTCACTGTGCCCCATAAAATCCTAAAGAATAAAAGCTTCAGTTTGATGAATCCACTAATAAACCAAATACTGGGACAATCTAGTGTTCTTTTGACTTCTCCAAAGGTTCAGTTAAAAACCATAACAAGACTATTCTGACAAATAGCCTTCTAAGGCGACTGTTTCATGCTTGACTCATTTCATGGCTTTAGGAAAAATCTAAGAGAAAAATTGCCGATTTTGAGAAAGTTTTAGGAAGAAAAAGAGTTTCTCCTTGCAATACTGGAGTTCATTTATTTTTCTTCAGGCTGAAAAATTGACAGTCTACCCTGTGGTGGAGCAGCCTCTAAGCTTCAACTCAAATCCATAGATTGCTTTCAGATTTGCTGGAGGCACTCAATCTACTCTGGAAATTGCCTTTAGCAAAAGTTGCTAAGTCCAAGAGTGTTGACTCTTGCCAGAGTAGAGAATGTAAAAATATAAAAATGGGCTTAGCGCTCCTAGACTTCAGAAATCTAGATGTACTTTAACAAATACAAAGGTAAGAAATGCCAAACTCATATCTTGACTAGTTTTTTTCTTCCTAAAGTATTTTCTTTATTGATCAATTACTATGTAGCCAGACATTAAACTCTCTGCATATTTTTCTCAAGTATTTACAGTAACTTTATTAAATAGATGCTATTATTATGCCCATTTTACAGGCAAGCCAACTTAGGATAATTATGTTAAACCTAAGAGCTAAGCTAAATGTGTTAGAGCCAATAAGTGGCAGAGTCAACATTCAAATCCAAGGTTATCATATTCTAAGGTCCACGATCTTATTGATTATATTTTAGTAACAACGTCTCAGTCCTCACTATTGGCTATTTGTGTGCCCAGTTGCTCAGTTGTGTCTGACTCTTTGTGACCCCCATGGACTGTAGCCTACCAGCCTCCTCTGTTCATGGGATTCTCCAAGCAAGAATACTAGGGTCAGTTGCCACTTACTTTTCTAGGGGATCTTCCCAACCCAGGGATCGAACCGATGTCTCCTGTGTCTCCTGAATTGGCAGATGGATTATTTACCACTGAACCACCTGGAAAGCCCTCAACTACCGGCTATATCCATAAGGATATGTCTACAAACTATTGTTCCATGATAATCAGCCCTGAGAATTGTGATAGTGTATCGCTGACTTTACTGAGTTTCAGAGCTAAGAATCTCTTCTTGGTTTGGAAGTCTCTTCTCTTCTAAAGAGACTTCTCTTCCCCTCTAAATTCCATTTGTTTTTAACCATATTGGGAATCCAGTACTGTAGACATAAAATGTCGATGTTTTACCAAAAGGCACATTAATTCCTATGGTTGTTTCTCTTCTGATGTTGGCCTGATGAGGCAGAAAGAACCTGTTCTGCCAGGATTTTTCCTCCTTGTTTTATCTACTGCTCTAGTTAGCTCTCATTTTGAAGACTGAAATCCCATTCTTCACCACAAGCTGTTTACAAAGTTCTGGTAAGTCTTTGTTTTTCTACTTTCTAGGACTAGACCCTGTTCTTATGCTGCCATCTTTTGACTAGACATCTTCTGCTACTGCTACTGCTAAGTTACCTCAGTTGTCTCTGACTCTGTGCCACCCCAGAGATGGCAGCCCACCAAGCTTGCCCGTCCCTGGGATTCTCCAGGCAAGAACACTGGAGTGGGTTGCCATTTCCTTCTCCAATGCATGAAAGTGAAAAGTGAAAGTGAAGTCACTCAGTCGTGTCCGACTCTTAGCGACCCCATGGTCTACAGCCTACCAGGCTCCTCCATCCATGGGATTTTCCAGGCAAGCGTTTTTTCTACGCCACTGGAGTGGGGTGCCATTGCCTTCTCCGGGACATCTTCTACATATAGACAAAAGATTCAATGATGACCACCACCTAAATGCCCTGTTGATATGGTTGGATTGTGTTTCTTGATGCCACTTGATTGGATACACTTGAACAATCATTTGTTAAGCATTTTCTGAGCACAGGCTCTGTGTTGGGGCCTCACATCTAGGAAGAGGTATATCCTCTGTCTTTGTGGTATTCACACTTCAGTGACTCTGCCCTATGTGAGGACCAAAGCCATTCCCCTTTGGTTGGTGAATCTTATTCACTGAGTTTTTCCTATGAAATTGCCTTTCTCCAGATGTACCTTGGCAGGAATATCTCTGCTCGACCTGTTATAGTTCTGTTTTCTGTACTAGATTTACTGAAGACCCACTTGTACCTGAAGTTTTGTACCCACTTGTACAAAAACTTGGGCCATGGCACCTCCCATCTCTGTTCTTCCCTTTTCTCTTCATGCCTCTATGGACACATGACCTGAAGCTGACCATTCCAACCACTTGCCTTTGTCCTTCTAGATACATGCTCTAGTGCTGTGGACTTTCTCTATGAACCATTAGAGAATAAGCAATTCTGAAGTTTCTAGCAATTTCCCTTGTTAATATTCACTAGGAGTAAAAGTTGCAGGGGAAACGTGATTGAAATTTTCTAAGACAAGGATTGGCACACTGTATTCCATAGGCCAAATCCAGCTCATCACCTATTTTTGTAAATAAAATTTTATTGGGACCCAGCCACATTCATTTAAGGAGGTGTTATCTAAGGTTGCTTTGTGATATCATAGCATCAAAAGGTAAGGAGCTGTGAAAGAGAAACAGTGGTTCACAAAGCCTAAAGTATTTACTATCTGAGAGTTTACAGAACATTTACCCATACTTATTCTAAGACATTCTTAAACTCCTAGAAAGCACATTAAATAATAATACATGATTATCTTAAGTATCCTAATGGTTAAGAGAGTAAATTTAAATGGCTGTATAATGAAAAGGATACACTCTTATAATTCTTGTTTCTTTGGCCACATTCAGCCTTAGCATAAATCAAGGAAGCATTTGACTTGAGTGCTTCTTCATATTTCTCAGGTTTCTGGCAGCATCAAGTCTCCACCCCATGCTGTTCTCATACGTCTTCCAAAGGGGATGCCCAGCAGTCTCTTCATAGCTTTTATGAAACAGCACCAGGTGTTTGGAGGTCACAGGGTCTTGGTCAACGTCTTCTTATGTTGCCAAACAACAGCTATGCAGCACTTAATCTCAGCTTTACCCAACCTTTCTCAACATATTCCACCACTTACCTGGCTCCTTAGTGGGGGAAAAACCTCATTCCAGGCTTTGTGTTTTGGTATGCTGATCTTTGCGGATTTGTTTTCTAATAAATAGTTTAGTGGTCCTTGAAAAAGTAGATTTGCCCTTTCAGGTTTGTAGGTCACTCTTCTAACAAGATTTCTAGGAACTAAACCATCTTTCTAATAATAATGATATAAATAGTAATGATAATAATAACAATAGCTTTGCATGCTTATTGTATGCTATAATCATTATGATAGGCTTATGATAATAAGCTTTATAATAATAAGTTATGATAGTTTTGAATGCTTACTATATGTCATATGTGGGAAATTGTTTCGAGTTCTGCACATAAATTAACTTCTTTAATAGTTAAATGTAATTAGTTGAATTTAAGGGGCTTCCTAAAAAACAGGACACACATATATGCACACACATACATATGTATATACATAGTTTATGTACACATATACATATCATGTAGTAAAGTGCAGAATACATGTTTATTCATAGGAACTTTAATTTATTCATCAAAAATGTTATCAAATACCACATAAGAAGCACTGTCATAGTTTGGAAGGAATGCTTCAATTACCAGATATGTGCATATTCCCTTAAGAATCATTTCCTGAGAGTAATAAATCCATCTAGATTGGATTAAAACACAGAAGAAAATAAGTAAGTCTTACTAGCATACAAGGGTAATTTGTGAAAGTGTAAGAAATGCAAGAAGCAAGCAGTTAGGGGCCGAGTTAGTCTCCATTGGTCTCTTTCAGTCTCCTTTTCCTGCTCCTCCTCCTCCTTTATTCCCTCCATTTGCACAGTTACCACCCATTTCCTCTCGGGCATCTTTCTGAGCATCCAACCTCTCTTTGCCTTTCTGCAAACAACCTATTTCTGTTTCTGAGGGACCATAGAAGGCATCACACTTCAAGCTTCTAAGACACTAAGCAGAATTTCTGCATCCAAACTGAAGACGTCCAGGAGAGGAAATTAGTAAGTCATCTTTAACCAGATGTCCTCTTTCAGGCTCAGTCAGTAATGCCTGGCAACAGAGTTGGGGCAAATTCACATGACCTGCTATGGAAACAGAATCCTTAAGGCTGGGTCTTGAATAAGGCGTGAACACTGAGTAAGAGGTTTTCTATGAACAAAAAAACATGTTGACATTTTCCTCGCTCTATCTTTGAATTTCTAGAAGCCATAGAAATGTTCTCTAAAACTGTAATAACGCTTTCAATTGCCCTTAAAGATTATGGGAAACTCCTTCACAAGAGATAAAAAATACAGTAACCATAAAAAAGATACATTGTGTTCCCAGATCTTCACTCCTTGAATGATGCAACTCCCTGGGATCTTTCTAGATTTCTGTGTTTGCTTGTAATGTCAATAAAAGTTGCCATGGGGACAAATGTCAAACTTTCTGATATTACCTGTAGTCACATCAATTATAGATCTCATCCTTCCCTCCAAATTGCCAGTGGGTATATAATCTACAAAGATTAACCAAAGGGTGTGGAAGAGATAGAATGGCATCATTTGGCATGGTCTCCTCTAGACCTGCAGAAATCAAAGAACTGGATTACCCAAGTGAACTGACTCACAGTGTCAGGCCAGAAGCCATAAAATTTTTCCACTTCACTGGAAGAATTTCAACTACTAATTCCTTTCCTCATGACTCTCCAGAGGTCAAAGGCTGGGTCTGAAAAACTAAACACTAGGAAAGAGGGAGCATTGAAGATACTCAAACAGCCAGTTGAATAGTTACAGTCTTTCCAACATCAGCTGTCTTGGTGTAACAAGTCCTTTTTTAAAACTAAAAGTTAAAATGTATCTCTTATTTGAGTGACTGATAGAATTATTATTTGCTCTTGGCATATCCTTATTGGGACTATTTACTCACGCAATATAGAGATTAAAAAATGTGACAGAGGCTACAATGGAGTCTAATTCCTTTCAAAATTAACTGGAATTAGAAGGGAGAGTTTGCACTTTGGGGTGCAAAAGTGAAAGTGTTAGTCAGGTCCGACTCTTTGTGACCGAATGGACTAGAGCTCGCCAGGCTCCTCTGTCCATGGATTCTCCAGGCAAGAATACTGGAGTGGGTAGCCATGCCCTTCTCCAGGGGAACCTTCCCAACCCAGGGATCAAACCCGCATCTCTTATGCTTCCCATATTATTGGCAGATTCCTTACCATCTGAGCCACCAGGGAAGCTGTAGGCACTTCGGTGTATAGACTTTATAGACATACCACAGAGACATATCTGTCACTTGCACATGACTTGCCAGGTACAAAGTGTTCTCATGTAATTAAGCTGCTTAAATTCTGTTTGTCACAAAATTCTTCCCAGGCCCCACAGCTCTTCCCACTGAAGTATAAAGATGGTGTAAAAGAATAGTTGGGAGGCACTTGGACCTCATATTACACTCTGGGATGTAATATTTACAAATCACTATATGAATTTATTCTGTTTCTACTTGCTTTTTTAAGTGCCTATTGCTAACATTTTGCACAGCTGATTAATTCAAACAAAAAGAAATGTTTTCTTGAGAAACACAAAAAGTAGCTAATTGTTTCAGTACCAATTACCATGCAAACCAAGTGAAAGACTTTTGTGGGGAAGTCATTAACTTAGTTCTAAATCAGTGGTTCCCAAGTTTGGTTGCATATGAGGATTATCTGGGGACTTAAAATGATACCAATAATACCCATTTGAATCACAGAGATTCTGATTTGATTTGGCTGTGGTGTTTCCTGGGCATTAATATTTTTAAAAGAAACAATTTTTTGGAACAGTCTCAGATTTATAGATAAGTTGAAAATATAGTACAGAGGGATCCCACATGCCCCTCACTGAGTTTCCCCTCTGATATTACCTCCATGGTATATTTGTCACAACTAAGAAGTGAGCATTAGTACCTTAGTATTAACTAACCTCCAGACTTTTTTATTTCATTGTCATTTCTACTCATGTCCTTTTTTGTTTTCCAGAGTCCCAGTGAGGATACATTTTATCACTGTGTCTCCTGCATCT
This sequence comes from Bison bison bison, assembly GCF_000754665.1. Taxonomy (NCBI): domain Eukaryota; kingdom Metazoa; phylum Chordata; class Mammalia; order Artiodactyla; family Bovidae; genus Bison; species Bison bison. The sequence goes on along the minus strand of NW_011494794.1, from coordinate 2,051,927 downwards.
TACCAGCTTTATGATACTTTCTCAGTATTCCACTGATACTCATGAATTTAAAGCTTTTGGTGAGTATTGACCAGCTGTTTTGAAGAATGTCCTTCAGTTGGGGCTTTTTGATGGTTTTCTCATGGTTACACTGGGGTTATATATTTTGGGAAAGAATATCACAGAGGTGAAGTGCCTTCACCATACATGAGGGAGTAAATGCCATCAGCCTGGCTTCCCACTGAGGATGAGGCCTAGACCTTGATCACCTGCCCAGTGTTTCCATTGTACAGTTATTCTGGACTGCCTTCAAACTTGCTGTATTCTAATTTTTGAGGGCACAAAAGATTGGGTAGGGGAGGACTTTGGATTCATCTCCTGCAGCCAGAACTATCGATATGAATTATTTCAAAATTTTCACAAGGAGGATTTGTTGCTTCTCCCACATTCATTTACTTATTTAGCCCTTTATTTATATAAAGATTTATATACAGATTCATGGATATTTATTCTATGCTTTGGATTATAATCCAAAACTATATTTTGTTACTCAGATTATTCTAGTTTTGGCCACAGGGCCCTCTTTTAGATTGGTTGCTTTAGTATTTTAAAGTCCTCCAGGTAATACTTCTGTGCAACCATGGTGTGTGTGCATGCTTAGTCGCTTCAGTCATGTCTGACTCTTTGTGACTCCATGGACCTTAGCCCACCAGGCTCCTCTGTCCACAGGATTATCTCCGCAAGAATGCTGGAGTGGTTTGCCACTTCCTCCTCCAGGGAATCTTCCTGATCCAGAGATCAAACCTGCATCTCCTGCATTGGCAAGTAAGCCAGCTGGGAAGTCTGCAACCATGATAGGGGACCCTGGTATACAACAGACCCATGTTTCTCAAAGTGTAGTTGCTGGACAACCAGCATGATCTTCACCTGAAAATTTGTTAGAAATGCAAATTCGAGTGTTAGTCATTTAGTTGTGTCTGACACTTTACAACCCTGTGGTACTGTGGCCCCATGACCAGGCTCCTCTGTCCATGGAATTCTCCAGGCAAGAATATTGGAGTGGGTTGCCATTTTGTTCTCCAGGGGATCTTCTCAATGCAGGGATCGAACCTGGATCTCTCACATTGCAGGCAGATTCTTTACCATCTGAACCACCAGGGAAGATGGCAAAGTGCAAATTCAGGGGCCCCACTCCAAACCTACTGAATCAGTACTGGGTGAAGCCCAAGTGAATCCAAAGGACACTAATGTTTGAAAACCACTGAAGTAGATGGTATCAAGAATACCCTCTAGTCTTCACTAATGTACTGAAAAGGTCACCAGGCACAATTCCATGAAATGCACATGCAGTTTAAGATAAGCATCACATTTTAGGTCTAGAGTTGCCAACTTAGAACTTTAAAAGTGGCCTAATTTCTCCCAGGCAGTATGCAATGATTTAGAGAGCCTTAACAGAGGAAATGTCCCTGCCCTGACACAGACATCTCACTAGTCTTGGACAACTGTGAACAGAATATGCAAAGGATTAAACACCCCCCCATATGCCTCTTTATTGTGATAACATAAATATTGATGTACTACTAATTATTAAAATGTGCAAAATTACTGTGAAGAAAGGGACCTCATCTAACCCCAGGCTTTTCTTCTTATTCTCAAAGCAGAGCCATTATCTTCCTCTGACTTATGTTTCAGGTGTTGAAAAGCTAATTCACAGCTCCCCAGCTGCCTACTTGTGGGGACAGCTTTCTTCTGCTACAGGCAGTAATTGCTTTACTGTTAGCCTAAATTGCCCTAGAGAAGAAAGCCTAGCTTTGCTTGCTTCATCTTGTGGGTTTAAAGCAATGCCTATACTTGCTTTGCATTGAAGAGAATTTCTGCAGATATTTTTACTCTAGTACATGTGATCCCTTCCAGTTGGGACATGAAAATAAGATTATGAAGACATGCACTAAAGTACATTTTGTTTGCACTGATAATGCGTTGAAAACAAGTCAGGAATTATCTTGTTTGGGGCAGGGGCTAAAACTACCTTCACCTTGTCTGAGTTAGTGGAGATAGCTTGATAGATTCTGTAGATAAAAATTCATGGATTCATGTTGATGTATGGCAAAACCAATATAATATTGTAAAATAAAAAAAATACATCTGTTATAAAAAAAATAAATAAATAAAGCAAACATGGTGAATATGGAAAAAAAAAATTCACATTCAGTTGGACTGCTCAGTCAGAAATCTGAATAGATAAGAATCATTTGATTTAGAACAGATTAGACCAGAAAATTTAAGTATAATTTGCTTTTCCCAGAACAAACAATTGTATAGATAAAACTAGGCACATACGATTAATAAAAAGTATTTCACTAGTTCTGTTCTGATGTAATGCACAGAACTGTGTTGTTAAACTGGATTCACAAATCTTATCAAACTTTACTATTAAGTAAAGCTTTGCCAATACCAAGCATTACTATTAAGTTCAAGGATAAAGCTTATTAAGAGGCACAGAGAGGATAGGTTAGAATCTGGGACATCTAGGGTGGCCAGCCAGATCATTTCTTCCTGCAGGAAACATGTATCTTTGGCTCAGAAGAAGTGAGGTCTATAAGTGTGATTGTGATTCCACATAGCAGAATGTGTGCAAATTATGAAAAATGCCCATAATACCTCAGGGTGGTAGTTGTGGTTCAATCTCTCAGTCATGGCCGACTCTTTGTGACCCCCATGGACTGCAGCACGCCAGGCTTCCCTGTCCTTCACCTTCTCCCAGAGCTGCTCAAACTCAGGTCCATTGAGTCAGTGATGCCATCCAAACACCTTGTCCTCTGCTGTCCCCTTCTCCTCCTGCCTTCAATCTTTCCCAGCATCAGCTGATATGAAATTCTGTGGTGAGTCACATCTTGTAAGTCCAGATATTCTGGTTAACTTATCACAGATAAATCTTTAGCCAGGGATATCCTACTGAAGACATTCTAAAGTCAGGGTCTCCTCATAGCATATATCATTGGTCTTCCTACTTGGATACTCAGTTGACAAGGATACTACACTGAATGACACACATTCTTTTCCATCTTCTGAGGATGTGTTCCAGGAAAAAAACTTGTAAATTAACATAAGATCAGTTGCCATAACTCCCTCTTCCCCATAACCTCAACCGGTTTTTGTAGGAACATCGACTCTGTTAATCTACACCCTTTCCACACACACACACGTACACACAGGCACATGGACATACATTTACTCACTCACAATTGACCTTGTCAGTACTTCAGGTAGACTTAGAAATCCTGAGTACTTTTGGTTCCTCTGGGGTTTACAGTTTTTCTTTTCTTTAGCTCTGGCTTTTAATAGTGGTAGGGCATCCCTGGTGGCTCAGATGGTAAAGAATCGGCCTGCAGTGCAGGAGACCCAGGTTTGATCCCTAGGTTGGGAAGATCCCCTAGAGAAGGAAATGGCAACCTACTCCAGTACTCTTGCCTGGAGAATTCCATGGACAGAGGAGCCTGGTGGGCTAGAGTCCATGGGGTTGTAAACAGTCAGACATGACTGAGCGACTAACACTTTCTTTCAGCAGTGGCATCTGTTGCTCAACCTTCACAAGGCCAAGGCACTCACATTTACATCCATACTAGAGATTAAGTAATTTAGTGCCTGACACTTGAGGGTATTGGCACCCATGTGAAGGCTTCCCTCCACTGCTGCTCCATGACAGCAAGGTATAACCTCAAACTATTGTCTTTCTCAGCCTAGGTTACTGTAGTTTTAGTAGCCAGTCTTCCTCCAACTTCAAGCCTTCCATCTGTCCCACTGCAATCTATCTCACACATTGCATCTAGGTGTACTTTCTACAATGTGAATATGATTGGACCCTTCTCAGAACTAGAAACTTTCAGTGGCTCCCCAGGGTTATCAGTATAAAACATAAGCTTCTTATTCTGTATGCCATATTTTGGAGTTGTATTATTGAGTACTTATCCTGCTGCATATCTTTCCTCTCAACCCATATAACTCAAGATTTCAAGATTCTGTGCCATTATAGTTTCTGTTCACTCTGCGCGAGATAATCTTCTCCCCCACTCCTTTTTAAATCCAAATTAGTTCTTCCTTATCCTGCATGGTTGGTCTGGGTAATGTCTTCTCTGGGACAATTTTCTGGCCCCAACTTTCTAAAGTAGATACTCAAAGTTGAAAAAAAAGAAAAAAAGATGAAAAAGAATACATTTGAATCAGTTCTAATGAGGTGGATGAAACTGGAGCTTATTATACAAAGTGAAGTAAGCCAGAAAGAAAAACACCAATACAGTATATTAATGCATATATATGGAATTTATAAAGATGGTAACGATAACCCTATATGCAAGACAGCAAAAGAGACACAGATGTATAGAACAGTCTTTGGACTCTGTGGGAGAGGGCGAGGGTGGGATGATTTGGGAGAATGGCATTGAAACCATTGAAAATAATGGTATATTATCATATGTGAAAAAAAATAATAAAATTTAAAAAAGAGCAAAATGACACATGCTATGCTATATATGTCTGTTCTCTGGCCTATCTGTCTCTCTTACTGTCCTTGGAGCAAGAATTCTATGGTCTGTTTGGTTGTGACTTCAGAGACTAGCCGACAGAAACATACAAGGATTGATGCAGTGAAGGGCACAGATGGGAGCTTTACCAGCATGAAGGGGTGTGATGCCTTTTTCTCAGCCTGAAGGTGAGGTGTGGCTCTAGGGAGAGTTCTAGGAATTGGGAAGGAATCTTGAGATGTCTCAGGCCTGATCTTGATACAAAGGTGGTAAGCTATTTGATGAGAATGAGTATGGGGATGAGGGCTGGAAGGGAAAATTTGGATAAGCACAGAGAAAAAATGGGCTGATGACTGAAGATAAGTGAGGAGGTTTAAAAGAAGCAGGATCCTCCAAGGCAAATTGCAAGGGCTAACTGAGTGCTGGTCTGTTGACTTTGTGTAGAAGCAGATCCTGACAGATCCTGAGACTGTAGGGATTAGTGGAGTTTGTGTGACGGGAAGACAAAGAGCTGAGGGGGTTGAGGAGGTTAATGAGAGGTGCTTGAAAGCACGGCCTGAGAAAGTTGGCCTGGAGAAGGAAGGATGGGAGGTCAAGAGAGGGCTGAGATGTTGAAAGACAGTGTGGAGTCACTTACATCCCTGGCTTTGACTGTGGTTAACCAAAGTAAACACTCAGCACCAATAAGAGTCGTAAGATTCCCCAACATGGGAACAGTGTCATCCACTTTAATGTAGGAGATTTGGATGTTATGAAATGTTTAAGGAAAAAAGGAGTAATAAGACTTTTATTCCATGGATGGGAGACCAGGGGGGACTGGAACTAAAATTAGTTCTCATGAAGAACATTGATAACATTCTTAAAAATCTAGTTGTCTTTTCTATCTGGGTATCATCTGGAACAGAGAATTAAGTAATAATAAATAATAAAGCTTTCTTCTATTCAGAATGACTGTCTTTGGTTTAAAATATTTTCAGCTCTCTTGTCTCTTGGGCTGATTGTCATTATAGACAAGGGCCTTAGCTGCCAAGTTGTCTTCCCAACACACTGTGTAGCAAAAGATTAAAAGATAATTGGATCAAAAAATTCACAGGAAAATCACCAAGATGAAAACATTTCTCTGTCAGGCCTATCCCTGGGAGGGACACTGGGATTAAGTGAGCCACAAATAGTACGGGGTGACCTCACCAAATGCGGTGTTACTGAGCCTAAGACGGTTATATAATAATAAGAAGAATCTACTTTACATGTGATACAAGAAGAAAAGGACTGTTCACACTGTTCCATCTCATATACCAGACAATCTGAAAGTTCTTTTTATTCTCATAAATAGGGTTGATTTTAATGTGATCATCACGGCCTTTTTAGGGTCTTTACAGCCCCAAGGGATTCTTAACTGTTGGAGAACGTCTCCCAGCCTATGTTATAATAAATAAATCCTTAGTTCCAGATCAATCCAAACTTGTATATTTATTTCTGTAATAATTGTTGTAGCTATTTAGTTAAGTTGTTATATTTTATGATGATGTGGTATGTGTGTGCTCAGTCATGTTCGACTTGTTGCAGCCCCATGGACTGTAGCCCCTAGGCTCCTCTGTTCATGGAATTTTCCGGGCAAGATTATGGAATTTCCGGAGCAGGATGCCATTTCCTCCTCCAGGGAATCTCTCCCTCCAGGATTGAACTTGCATCTCTTGCATCTCCTGCATTGATAGGAGGACTCTTTACCACTACACCACCTGGGAAGCCTTATTAAATTTTATCACAATTTAATTAGAATACTTATTTCTTTTAGTTTTACAATGTTCTTTTATTATTTTGTAGCTGATATTATTTTTTCAGGTTTCACACATTTTGTTGGTTTTTTATAAAGTTTATCAATTGTAGACACTGTGCCTGGTGATGCCAATAGATAAGTGGCTCTGAGCCTACGGGGAGAGGTTATGTTCCTAGAGGAGATACTGTAAGATGAAGTCAAGGTGGCTGAGACTGGGTTCAAGTGCAAGATTTGCATCTAACTGGTATGATGCTGGCAAGACTTTTGCCTCCCTCTCCATCTCATTAACCTGAGCCATCAGTAGTGAATGATGTTTTGCTTAGCTTTTAGTAGAAACAGATAAATAATCAGGCAAATAACACATATTAAAGACATATAACAGGTTGCTATAGGAACAAATAGAAGAGGCAGGGAGTTCAAGGATGCCATGGCTCTTTTCCTTAGTGAAAATATAGGTAATACTTGGTTTAGGTTGCTTTTATTTTTTTACAGGTTTTATATAAGGGGTCAAATAAAAGTATATTACATCAGAAAACTTTCTTTGATACTTTATGGTATTATAGAAACAACAGAGAATTGAAGTCAGAAATTTTGGTTTTAAATTCCATTTTGTTTCTCTGAATGATCTGAAAAAATCAGTGTATCTGGACTTCAGTCTCCACATCTCTAAAAGCACAGTTTGCTGAGGTAAAGAGTGTCCTCCCCAAATTCATGTCTATCTAGAACCTGTTGTTGTTCAGTCACTCAGTCGTATCAGACTCTTTGTGACCTCATGTTCTGCAGCATGTCAGGCTTCCCTGTCCTTCACTATTTTCCAGAGCTTGCTTAAACTCATGTCCATTGAGTCAGTGATGCATCACACCATCTTATCCTCGGTCACCCCTTCTTCTCCTGCCTTTGGTCTTTCCCAGCATTAGGGTCTTTTCCAATGAGTCGGCTCTTTGCATTAGATGGCCAGAGTACTGGGGCTTTAGCTTCAGCATCAGTCTTTCCAATGAATATTCAGGGCTGATTTCCTTTAGGATTGACTGGTTTGATCTCCTTTGCAATCTGAGGGACTCAAAAATCTCTAGCACCACAATTTTCAGGTGTAATTAAGTTGAGTTCATACTGGATTAGAGTGGACACTCCTGCAAGAGGCAGTCTCCTTATAGACGAGGGAGATTTGGACACAGACATACAGGGGAAACGGATCTGTGAAGATGAGGGGAAAGGCTGGAATGATGCATGTACGAGCCCAGGAATGACATTCTTAAGTTCTACCTAGTATTATGCTAATATTTTCCTTTTCCATAATCCTTTGTTTTTTCACAAAATTATTAGCAAAGACATTTAAAACAGCACCATTTAGTAGTTATACTAATCATGACTATAGGAAGGTTTGTTTTTCCATATTATTTTTTCTTGATTGTATTGTTTTTATATTCATTGGTTTATATTAATAATCCTATAAAGAATTTTCAATTTTATTTTAAATTTAAATGTGATATTGTTGGAAGTATTATTACTCGTAACTTTAAAATCAACTCAGATCCCCTTGAGTCTCAATCCTGTCTCCACTATTTGCTAATATACCTTAGGCTTCTATATAATGGAAATAAAATAATAGGTCTTAGATATGCTTACTTGATATTTGTGAGTAAAGGGCTAATGTATTTTGAAATGACTAGCGAACTGTAAATACTTATGTCTGTTGAACATAATCAAATGATTTACTTCATGCTCAATTCTACGATAATAATAATAATAGCACATAGAACTCTTCTCAGTGTTATTTGGCAGCCTGGGTGAAAGGAGAGTTGGGGGAGAATGGATACACATATATGTATAGCTGAGTGCCTTCTCTGTTCACCTGCTATCATGACATTATTAATTGGCTATCAGTTCAGTTCAGTCATTCAGTCATGTCTGACTCGTGACCCCATGGACTGCAGCACGCCAAGCCTCTCTGTCCATCACCAACTCCCAGAGCATCCAACCATCTTATCCTCGGTCATCCCCTTTCCCTCATGCCTTCAATCTTTCCCAGCATCAGGGTCTTTCCCAATGAGTCAGTTCTCTGTATCAGGTGGCCAAAGTATTGGAGTTTCAGCTTCAGCATCAGTCCTTCCCGTGAATATTCAAGACTAATTTCTTTTAGGATTGACTGATTTGATCTCCTTGCAGTCCAAGGGAATCTCAAGAGTGTTCAACACCACAGTTCAAAAGCATCAATTCTTCGGCGCTCAGCTTTCTTTATGGTCCAACTCTCACATCCATACATGACTAATGGAAAAACCATAGCTTTGACTATATGAACTTTGTCAGCGAAGTAATGTTTCTGCTTTTTAATATGCTGTCTAGATTGGTCATAGCTTTTCTTCCAAGGAGCAAGTGTCTTTTAATTTCATGGCTGCAGTCACCACCTGCAGTGATTTTGGAGCCCAAGAAAATAAACTTTGTTACTGTTTCCATTGTTTCCCCATCTATTTGCCATGATGTGATGAGATCAGATGCCATGATCTTAGTTTTTTGAATGTTGAGTTTTAAGCCAGCTTTTCCACTCTCTTCTTTCACTTTCATCAAGAGTTCCTCTTCACTTTCTGCCATAACGGTGGTGTCATCTCCATATCTGAGCTTATTGATATTTCTCCCAGCAATTTTCATTCCAGCTTGTGCTTCATCCAGCCTGGCATTTTGCATGATGTACTCTGTATGTAAGTTAAATAAGCAGGGTGACAATATACAGTCTGATGTACTTCTTTCCCAATTTGGAACCAGTCTGTTGTTCCATATCCAGTTCTAACTGTTGCTTCTTGACCTGCATACAATTTCTCAGGAGTCAGATACAGTGGTCTGGTATGCTATAGAATTCAAGTATTTCTTAACTATAGTTTCATGTGCCATATCAGAGAAGGCAAAGGCACTCCAGTGCTCTTGCCTGGAAAATCCCATGGCTGGAGGAGCCTGGTGGGCTGCAGTCCATGGGGTCGCTGAGTCGGACATGACTGAGCAACTTCACTTTCACGTTTCACTTTCATGCATTGGAGAAGGAAATGGCAACCCACTCTAGTGTTCTTGCCTGGAGAATCCCAGGACGGCGGGGCCTGGTAGGCTGCCTTCTATGGGGTCACACAGAGTTGGACACGACTGACGTGACTTAGCAGCAGCAGCAGCAGCATGTGCCATATATTCTTAAAATGTGTCCTGTTGAATTAAAATAGCGAACCATAGAGATCATTTCAAAATGGAACCAAGAGCCCATGAAACAGTATTGCCACTTAGTCTAAAAGTGTAAATTTTCCTCTTGAGGCACTTGGGAATGTGAATAGACACAGGTAAACCTACCGTCCATTATGGACACGTCCTTGAGCTTGGGAGTCAAGGAAAGGACCTGCACAGCCCATAATTGAAAGGGTCATAAGGACTTAGATCAGAGTTCTGTTCCTGGATACATTCTCTGTAACATGAAGACAACAGATGTGATGGGGTAACCAGTTTGAACTTTGAAAGAAAGTCTGAACCATTTCAAGTTCCTGATTTACCACCCTCCATTTTCCCAAAGAGAGAGCATTCCAAGAAGAAAAGCAGAGGGTGAAGCAGAAGCTGTAGTGAAGTGAGACTGCTCCAGTCCCAGCTACAAGGGAAGAACTCTAAAGACGGTCCTCAAATTGCATTCTAGAATTATTTTTCCTTCTGGTAGTATGTCTATCCCCCTTTCCTTGCCATAGCACCCCTTTTCCAGATATACATGAGCACCAGGATTATTCACCATTGATTATTATTTCATCTGCATAGATAACTGAACTTGTTGCTGTCTTAAAAATAAAGGAACAGATTTCCTTGGTGGTCCAGTGGTTAAGGCTTCACCTTCCAATGCAGGGGGTGTGGGTTTGCTACCTGGTTAGGAAGCTAAGATCCCACATACCTTGTGCCCAAAACACTAAAACATAAAACAGAAGCAATATTGTAACAAATTCAATAGAGACTTTAAAAAAAGTCCACATTAAAAAAAAATCTAAAAAAAAAAGTAAAGGAACAGACTCTTTAAATTACAGCATGAAGGCGCTCTCCTATATCAGTGCCATTAAATTAAATTTCTGCTCTGGATGATGCATAAAAATGACTTGTGATTTTTTTTCCTTGGGTGACTCATTTTGTTTGAACTCCAAGGCAATTCTTCAGAAATGGAAAGAGGCTATTTAAAGATCAGCTGTGAGGCTGTCATTTAAAAATCATTTTTAAAAGTGAGATCTTCTCTGCCAGCACCAAATGATAGAAACTTGAAAATCCTGAACTCAGTTCTCAAAGACATCATCTTTGAAAAAGAAGTTTAAGAAATGTTAAGTAGCCTCTAAAAAAAGCAATTTGAAGGGAGTAAAGGAACAAGAATAAAATCTTAATTTTTTAAGTGAAAAATTACACCTTTTCTTATATGAAGAGTTTCTTGATTCCTGTGTCTTACCTCCCCCTTAAAAAATTATTAACATTCCTCAGCAAAACCTAATACCTCTCCTTAAAAAACAAAATTTAATATAAGCCTAAAAAACAATAATTGGGATAAGTCATAGCTGCTGTATCTTCAGTGAACAGTTTATATATTTAATGCTTTTTATCAGGCATTCTTGTGTCAGAATACAATAAAGATCATCAACAGAATTTATAGTATGCAGTTTTTCTTTCTAAAATCTATTCTCTTTTTCTTTTAAAATGTAATTTAAAAATTGCTCCTCCAGGGACTGTCTCAGGCTGTTGGGAGGACTTCAGATCCCTGGTATTACCCCATGGATTCCTTGCCTAGTTTATCATCTTCCAGCTCCAACCCACTCACATTTTTTCCAATTTTCCCCATGACCATGGAAAGACTTGCTCATGAAATTATCCCATAAAGCTTTTATCATTTTATTAAATCTGTATTAAAATAAAAATAACTCTGCAAGAATTGAGGCTTTAGGTGAATGACTTTCCAACTGTTCAAAACAATTTTTTTCCCCCCATCTGTGCAATTCAAAGGAACTCTTTTCTGAAGTTGCCACTAGAAGCAGATAAGGGGAGATGTAGATTGGGAAGATGCAGAAGGGCATGGGTCCTGGCCAGCTTTCTGCCTTACACCCCACAGAACCAGAGAGAGTCCTGATAGCACAAGAAAATCCTAGAGTTGTTGATGTAACCAGTCTGTGAAGATTAAAACACAATGTGCTTAAACTATTTCCTGTTGGTGTAGAAAGCCTTGTTCCCAACTGTTCTGGAATTTCTGGAGGAGGTGAAGTATTTACACTTCTTCTTAGTTATCTTTAGCTTCAAAAGCCTATTTTCTCTGTATTAATTAAATTTAGGCATCATTTCTTCTTCATTCACGAGCTATCCATGCTCTCCTGTTGTGACCTAGGCCTGAATTTGGGACCCATTTCCTTCATTTCCATGCACAGAGATTAAAACACAAAAGGACTCAGCATGGGTGGTCCTATAACGCAATAATATGAACAGTTTAAGAACAAACATTTGATATCTAAATACTTACAGAGTATCTCTCCTTCTACCACCCTGGATGCTGGCTTTCCTTCAGTCCTCTGTATTCCCTTTCTCCTGCCTCGCAATTCCTTCTTCACCTCACAATGTCATTTCTTTGAAAAATTGTTGTCTCTCTCCTACGTATTCTTGCCAGCTTCACCTTTCTTTCTCCAATGTTAAACCAAAAATATTCTTTTCTCATAAGGCATTCTGGTGCCAGCTTATAAAATAACACCCTTTTTACTCTTGCCTGGAAAATTCCATGGATGGAGGAACCTGGTGGGCTGCAGTCCATGGGGTCGCTAAGAGTCAGACACGACTGAGCGACTTTACTTTCACTTTCATGCATTGGAGAAGGAAATGGCAACCCACTCCAGTGTCCTTGCTTGGAGAATCCCAGGGACGGAGGAGCCTGGTGGGCTGCCGTCTATGGGGTTGCACAGAGTCGGACACAACTGAAACGACTTAGCAGTAGCAGCAGCAACTTACTACTTTCGTATAAATAAAGAATCACAGAATAAGCTTTAAGCTCAGGGTGTCAAAGAGAAAGAGAAAAACCCCTCAGTAGAATGGTGTGTATGGAGTAGAGATGCAAAGGGGCAGAGGACCTAGGGAGATGCAGTGGTGCTGGAAACAAGCCTTCCACCTGCCATCATTCAACTTGGCTTTGTCCCTGCTCTCTACAGTGGCTCTCCACTGTCTATGTCTTCACTAACTCAAGTTCTTGATCCTAAGCTTTTTAAACCAAAGTTGTGGCATTACACATTTATTTTGTTACTGTCTCCACAGTTCCAAACGTTGTCTTTCAGAATTACTTTTATCACCACCTCTCTACCAGCTAATAATATATTCTCTCTACAGATTCTTGCATTAATGACTTAGGATCATAACCTCCTGTGAATTGTATATTATTAAATCTCGTTTCCAGCAGCTGAGATTAGAATAAAGAGAAGTTAATAAGTTGCACAGAGTCACAAAATGAGTCATTAGAACTGGGGACAGATTTCAGACGCTGAAGCCACCAGTCCTGCTTCTCAATAGACCTGCTGGCCGCATATTAATTTAACTTCCCTGCAAATATGCTGAATCATGCTGTCTCTTGTGTGTCCTGCTCCCTGCTCAGAGATGGTTCACTGCCTTCAATGCTTCATTCTCATTCTGTCATTTATCTATCATCTAAATAAGTTTAAAAAAAATCTTACAAAATATTCCTAGAACCTTCTGTCTGACATTGTGATCAAATGTCATCTTTTGGAAGAATTGGAAATGATTGCATTCTAAACAACAATGTACCATAACGTTCTTCGCTACAGGCTGACCATATGCATTCATTTAACTTCAGTACGTTACTCAGTGTTTTTTATTTTAGATTATTTGTTCTAAAAGGTGTTTTCTTGAAAAAAAGGTTGGAAAGAAAAACTGAAACAACAGTCTTGGTAATCTTCAGTATGTGGGGAGAGGTAGGGCAAAAACGACTTCTGAATTAAAAAATAATGATACTCATTAGTTGCATGGCCAAGGTTTGTCCAGTCCAGAGTTTACTTGCAGGTTTGTCCAAAGCCAAGATTTGTCAAGTCCAAAAGTTTACTTGCAGATATATGTTTTCGTTTGTGTTTTGGTTTTTTTAATTGAAGAACAGCTGACATAATGTGTTAATTCGCACTGTACAGCAAAATGACTCAGTTATACATATACATGTATTCTTTTTTTAATATTCTTTTCCATTATGGTTTATCATAGGATACTGAATAGAGTTCTCTGTGCTACATAGTAGGACCTTGTTGTTCATCCAGTTTTTATATATAACAGCTTACATCTGCTAACCCCAACCTCCCAGTCCGTTCCTCCCCCCAACACTCTCTCCCTTGGTAACAACAAACCTGTACTCTAGTTCTGAGAGTCTGTTTCTGTTTCACAGGTTCATCTGTGTCGTATTTTAGGTCCCACATATAAGTGATATCATATGGTATTTGTCTTTCTCTTTCTGACTTATTTCACATAGTACAATAAGTTGCATCCATGTTTTTGCAAATGACATTATTTTGCTCTTTTCATGGCTGAGTAGTATTCCATTGTATGTATGTACCATGTCTTCTTTATCTATTCATCTGTTGATAAATATTTGTTTCCATGTCTTGGTTATTATTAATAGTGCTGCTGTGAACATAGAGGTGCATGTATCTTTTTGGATTAGAGTTTTGTTTGGGTATATACCCGGGAGTTGCATTGCTGGATCATATGGTAATTTTATTTTTAGTTTTCTGGGAAATCGCCATACTGTTTTCCATAGTGACTGTATCAACTTACATTCCCACCAGCAGTGTAGAAGAGTTCCTTTTTCTCCATATCCTCTCTAGCATTTATTATTTGTAGACTTTATAATTATGGTCCTTCTGACCATGATTTTCACTTCTCTAGTAATTAAAAATGTTGAACGTCTTTTCATGTGCCTATTGGCCATTTGTATTTCTTCTTTGGGGAAATGTCTGTTTAGGTCTTCTGCTTATTTTTTTGATTGGGTTGTTTGGTTTTTGTTGTTGAGTTGTATGAGCTGTTTGTATATTTTGGAAATTAAGTCTTTGTCAGTCATGTTGTTTGCAAATGGTTTTCTCCCCTCTGTCTTTTCATTTTATTTATAGTTTATTTTGCTGTGCAAAGACTTATAAATTTGATTAGGTCCCATTTCTATTGCCCTGGGAGACCAACCTAAGAAAACATTTGTAGGATTTATGTCAGAGAATGTTTCACCTGTGTTTTCTTCTGGAGTTTTATGGTGTCAATGTCTTATGTTTAAGTCTTTAAGCCATTTTTAATTTATTTTTGTGTATGGTAGGCATATTTATTTTAGAAACACTATTTCCATTTGTTATAGTCCCTTGAAAAGTATTATATTCCAGTGCACTTCAATACTAATCAGGAAGCAAACAAAGTGATTGGCTTTTTGATAGCAATATTAGAGAAAGAGTTCAAGGTAAGAGGCAAGGGATAAAATAGATATAGCTACTGAGAAGCTTTGAAATAATACTTCTACTAAGAGAAGCAGTCAGATGGTAAAAGGAGTAAACTAGATGTCAGAAGGCTTCTTTATTCTAGTGACAATCAACACACGGTAGTTATGGACACCAGATCAGGTTCATTGTGAAGTTCAAATGAAATAGTGGATGGAAAGAATCATAAGCTCTATGGCACTGCAAGTATTTGCTCCTACTGGTGTGATGCCAAAAGATGCCTTGTAAATGAGACAAGTTGGTCACTTATACAGATCCTCACCAGGTTGGGTTACCAGATAGAATACAGTTTGCCCAGTTTAGTTTGAAGTTTAAATAAACAATGAGTCATTTTTTTTTACTATAACCATACTCTATGATATTTATTATTTATCTTAAATTCTAATTTAATGGGTACTCTGAATTTTATCTGCTGAATCTGGCAACCCTATCAACCAGGGAAATGTACTTGATTCAGAACTGACCATCAAGATTGCAGCTCAGAAACCTGATGATGTTGATACAAACAGTGTGCAGAGTCATTTATTAGTTATTAGGAATGTAGCTATCAAGAGATACAGATACCTGTACTAGGCTTTCTATACATTTTTCCCTGCAGGCAAGTTGAATATGAAGTCATTTTAAATGCCCAGTGATTTCTTGGGGAGCAAATTCTCCCCTCCTATAGGATGCCAAGCCAAGGAAATAGTAGAGTTCAGTTCCCAGGAATGCACACTGCAACAATTGCTGTTACAGTTTTCCTTTTTCTCAGTCCACATTGTATTTTACATTGACCATTTAATTGAGGATAATCCATTCTTGCCTAACTTAGAACACATCTGTCTCTTCAATTTGACTCTATACATCTTTGTTTAATCTGTTATATCTTGATCTTAAAGTTTAACCCTTCACATTAATCTTATTTGTAATATTTAATCCTCACAGTGGTAACCTTCTTATGGTTCATATTCTGAAAACAAATTCTAGGTGTATGAAAAAAAGACACACTGGCATGGAAAGGTACTTTTTTAGAGGTTCAAAGAATATACAAAAATAATAAGGTATTTGTGAGAATTTAAGATTATTATTTTTTTGTTTTCTGGCTAACTTGCTACAGAAAGCTAAGCAAGATGAACTTTAAATAGACTGAGCAGACCCAGAAATATAATCCTACCCCTCTAATAAACAGTCTGAAGCAGAGTCCCTCTGATCCCAATCTCAAACTCAGGAAAGAGTTATATCTAAACAAGAAGATGAGGAAGTGTTTCTTTAGAATATCTGCCAAAGTAAACCTCTGCCATCAAAGTGGAGTTAGTGATGTCCTCCTGAACCTCAAAGTCTTCAAGGAAGTTAGGACTGGTGGGTTTATTAGGTAATCTTCCTCTTAAAGAGAAAGGCATTTGTTTTTTTCTGTATATTCTTGATAGTAGTACTAACGGACAAATTCACTCAATAGCCTGAGTGTGACTAAGGGGTTAGATAGTTTTGGGTTTTTACCTCAAGGTTATCCACCCACATAATAACGATTAGATTTCAAACATTGAGATAGCATTTTTAATTCAAGTAATTTCCTTATCATTGAATGCTTTTAGATAACTTTTGGAAATGTAAATACCCAGTGTAATATTTAAAAATAAAGGACTACTTACTTACAAATTATAATCACATATGACAATTTTTCTACTTTAACATACTTTATGTGTCCTAAATTAATTCTTTATTCAAAAAGAAAGAATAATTTAAAATTTTCAAGTGATGGTATAAAACTATCAAATGTTCCATCTGAAGAAAGGAGAAATAGGAACCACTTAAAGGAAAAATCTAATTCAAGAGAAAAAAAATTGCCAAAAAATAACTTTAATTGTAGAGAATTTTACAGTGGGCTGGAACAGTAGATGTTATTTATCTATAGGCCAACTTTTTCTTTTGCAAGGTGTAGGCAATTCAGAACATCAAACAGATATAAATTCTTAGTATCATTAATGTTTTACTTGATTTTCTATAGGGATAAAAAAGAAAGATTTTTGGAAATAACTGAAAAAGAAAGAAAAGATGGTTTTCAACCCCTTTATAGTATTAAAATATCTGGACATTAGAGGGATCATTCACTTTATAAATATTTACTGAGGTCATATTACTTGCCACACATGTGATAGAAGCTGGGATGCAGAAATGGACTGCATTGTCAGTGTTCCTTTCCTTATGGAACTCACGGTCCAGCACTCTGCTCCCTGTATGGTAGCCATTGTTGTGTTCAGTTGCTAAGTCTTAATCAGACTCTTTGGGACCCCATGCATGGACTGCAGCACACCAGGCTTCCCTGTCCTTCACTATCTCCCAGAGCTTGCTCAAACTCATGTCCATTGTGTCGGTGATGCCATCTGACCATCTCATCCTCTGTCATCCTCTTATCCTGCTGCCCTCAATCTCTTCCAGCATCAGAGTCTTTTCCAGTGAGTTGGCTGTTCGCATCAGGTGGCCAAAGTATTAGAGTTTCAGCTCCAACATTAGTCCTTCCCATGAATATTCAGGGTTGGTTTCCTTTAGGACTGACTGGTTTGATCTTCTTGCAATTCAAAGGACTCTCAAGAGTCTTCTCCAACATCACAGTTCAAAAGCATCAATTCTTTGGCACTCAGCCTTCTTTATAGGCCAACTCTCACATCCATACCTCACTACTGGAAAAACCATAGCTTTAACTATATGGATCTTTGTTGGCAAAGCTATGTCTCTGCTTTTTAATGCACTGTCTAGTTTGTCATGGCTTTCCTTCCAAGGAGCAAGTGTCTTTTAATCTCAAGGCTGCAGTCACCTTTTGGAGCCCAAGAAATCACTGCTTCCACTGTTTCCCCTTTTATTCGCCATGAAGTGATGGGACCAGATGCCATGATCTTAGTTTTTTGAATGTTGGATTTTAAGCCAGATTTTTCACTCTCCTCTTTCACCCTCATCAAGAAGGTCTTTAGTTCCTTTTCCCTTTCGGCCATTAAAAGACCCAGCACAACATAAATAAATATATCTTAAAAAAATGAATTTTAGGTTTTATTTAATTTTAATATATACATGGTAGCTATAGTCACATGCAGATATTAAAATTAAATAAAATCTAAAATTCAGCCTTTTCTTTTTAAGAATTTATTTATTTATTTATGGCAGTTCTGGGTCTTTGCTGCTGCTCATGGGCTTTCTCTAGTTGAAACTAAAGGGGACTACTCTTTGTTTGGGTGTGCATGCTTCTCACTGTGGTGGCTTCTTTTGGTGGGGTGCATGGACCCTAGGGTGTGGACTCAGTAGTTGTGGTACATGGGCTAGCTGCTCCTTGGCATGTGGGATCTGGACCAGGGATCACAGCCATGTCCTCTGCATTGGAAGGTGAATTCTTAATCACTAGACCACCAGGGAAGCTCTAAAATTCAGTTCTGAAGTCACATTATTCATATTCTTAAGCATTTTATATTATAAAACATTTGCATTATCACAGAAAATTCTGTTAAATAATGTTGTTAGTGAAATAATTAAACAGTAATCAAATCATCACACACCTAAATACACAATTACAAACCATGATAAATGCTCTGAAATAAAAGATGAAGTTGTTTCAAGAGCAAAAAGCAAAGTGATTTGAACTAATCTAGGGTGTTATAGAAGGTTTTCCTGATGAAATAATGGTTGACCTGATAGTGGAAGAATGAGTAGAACAAAAAAGTCATGGGATGAAAGAGTGGTCATGCCAGAGGGAACAGTATGACCAAAATCCTGAAGCAGGAGGGACCCCTAGATTCAGAGGGATCCAGGAAAGACTGGGAAACAGGAGAGCAATGTGTAGTGAGGCTGAATAGGTTGGTAAGGGCAAGTCACAGGAAAGATGAGTCTTTTTTCCTGGGAGTGATCAGCAGCCATTGAAGGATTTTTAAGGAGGCAGTGGCTTGATCAGATGTTAATTTTAATGCAGCAGGATGGAACTCTGACCCTTTGAATCCTTTAGCTCTTCTCATCCTCAGCCTTGCTGGGGGGTTGCTGTTTAACAGCAACAGGTCGAAGATATTCCATTGAAGGCAATCTCTAGTGGCAACAGAGCAGTTTGTAAGTCTCTTAGAGTCTCTGTTCTGAAGAATGAGAAGAGCCAGGGGAAAGGAACCTGCCCATCTTCATCAAAAGATGAAGACCCTGCAAAGATGCAGTGGGTAAGGGGAGTATCATGGCATATCATAGAGGACTTCCACCTGACAATTCAAGGTGAACTCAACACTCACTGAGTAATAATAATAAGTGACATTTATCCCATAACTATTATATGCCAATCACTCTGAAGTACTTTTGCCTGTTTAAAGTCATTACTCTTTTAAGTATTTGTGTGTGTGTATGTCCTGTTAAATTATGCTTACTATTCTCATTATCTAAATCATTGTTCTCCTCAAACCGTGGTCTCCAGAGTAGCAGGATCTGTATTACCTGAAAGCTTGTTAGGAGTTCAAAATCTCAGGTCCTGTATCAGACCCACTGAATCAGAAACTCTGGGGACGAGCCCAGCATTCTGAGTTTGAACAACACCTCCAAGCGATTCTGCTACATACACTCAAGTTTGAGAACCATCGATCAAGAACAAAGCTGCCTGAATTAAATTTTAGCTCTATTTCAGCTACGTAATCTTGGGAAAGTCACTTAACAATTTTAGAGATAAATGACTAAGTTGCTTCAACAGTGTAACTCATGTTCTTTGTTTTGTTTCATTATTTTTCTATCATTATAAAGTGACTCTCTTTATCTCAGATAATTTTTTTACATCAACTATAATTTTCACGATAATAGACTAAATAATGATGAGAACACTTTAAAATGACAGCCTGAATTTATAATCTATAAATTTATGATCTTCTCAAAAAATATTGAGAAGCCCAGAAATGGTCATGGAAAAAAGCAAATGTCAAGGGTGATTGATAAAATATAGATTATATTGCCTGTTTTTGATTTTTTAAATGAAATTATACTTAATATTATATCTTGCTTCTTTAGTTCAAAACTATGCTGTTAAGTAGAGTTGAGGTTTAGTCAGTCAGTTATGCTGTATAATATTTCACACTATTAGAATTTAGTAGTGCAATCGATAATAGCAGCTTTTGACATTTTTTTTTTTTACTGTTTCTGACAAAACTTCTGTAAATGTACTTAAACGTGTTTGCTTCAATGTGCAGGTGCTTCTTGAAGATAGATACCTAGAGGTAGAACTACTGGGTCATGGGATATGCACATCTTTAACTTTACCAGATAATGCCAAATCTTATTGTATCAATGCATACTCTTACCACTAATGTATGGTATCTCTCATTGTTTCATACCCTCACAAGCATTTTATTGGTTCTTCTCTGTCCATCATCTAGATGCACTCCCCTATGTTAAAAAATATATTTATTTTTAATTTACTATTTTTATTATTTTTCACTGCTGCATGGGCTTCCTGTAGTTGCGGCGAGTGAGGGCTACTCTACATTGCAGGGCACAGGCTTACTGCGGTGGTTTCTCTCGTAGCCTAGCACAGGCTCTAGGCTCACAGGCTTCAGCAGCTGAAGCACAGAGGCTTAGTTGTCCTGCAGCATGTGGGGTCTTCCCAGATCAGGGATCAAACCCATGTCCCCAGAATTGGAAGGCAGATTCATAACCACTGGATTACCAGGAAAATCCACTCCCATATTTCTTGACCTGCTTAGTTTCTGAAATCTTCCTCTAGGACTTTAGCATCATGTTAATAATTTTTCTATACATTAATTAGTTCAGAGAGTCTTGAGCTCCTCCTTCTCAATGACCTTCTTCTCTAACATAGGTCATCTCACTGACCACACACTGGATATATCACTATTCACACAATTTCTTCACCTCAGAAGCTTTTTACATCATGGTTTTTGGTATTTAGGGAGTTAATAATTACATTCTGTTTCGAGTTCAGAATTACATGAGAAACTTATAAAGACATCAGACAGGCAAAGATTTATTATTGTCGGTGCTAAAGGAGAATGTAGCATAGGTTTAAGCACAACGGGATTCCTACTGCTTTTCCTCATGAATTAAACTTTCCCTCACAGAAATGAAGTCCTTTCAAATAGGAAAAGAATCCCTGCTTTTCGGGAGCCTCATGGAAGGGGCTGTGCCAAGTAGGCTTTTTCCTGATTTTACCTTGGAAGAAGTTGCTGTTTCTCCTTTAAGAGAACAATGGAAGTTATTCCTTCTACAAGCTTTACCTCTGTGACATGCATTTCCTCTTTTCTTGGGAAATGTGTGGAGAAGCTTATCCTTATAAGGACACTTTTTAATCTTCCACTTCCTCACCCTGTTGTCAATATCATAGAACCCATTCTTCATCTTCATATGATCACACTCCTTTGTTTATTCTATTTTTTCCCAAAGTCATCACATTTTTTCTAAACTCACTTGTTCTCCAACCAAGCCTGTACTTATATCTACTTGGCTCAACAATATCCAGACATCACCAAGAATTTTTTTCCTTGACTTACCTCCATTCCTGTTCTGTCAATCCCCATCTCTAAATCATCAACAATTTCTGCTCTTTTCCATTCCCCATCCTGGGCTTCTTCATTTTCTCCTGGCTTTTCTGAGGAATAATTGGCAAAAATATATATATATAATTTTTTAAGGTGTACAATATGATGTTTAGATACAAAACAGTTACATGATGAAATCATTATC
Source organism: Bison bison bison (assembly GCF_000754665.1). Taxonomy (NCBI): domain Eukaryota; kingdom Metazoa; phylum Chordata; class Mammalia; order Artiodactyla; family Bovidae; genus Bison; species Bison bison. The sequence continues at coordinate 2,030,475 of NW_011494794.1, read as the reverse complement.
CTAATCAAGTTAATTAATATATCCATCCCCTCACATACTTTTCAAGATACCATTTTTTGGTGTGGTGAGAGCATCTGAGATTTACTCTTCATCAAATTTCAAATATGCAATACAGTATTAACTATAGTCCTAGGCTTCTGCATATTTTTAGATACTCACAAGTTTATAGATTATAAATTCAAGGTAACTGATCTTAAATGTGTTCTGATAATTTTCAAAAAAGTATTGAATCCAATTACTCTTTTTCATATTCATCACATCAAGTGTTCTATAAATCCATTGCCTTCATGTTCTATTTTCAATCCACCACTGTTATCCAACAGGTGATCTCTCACTGACCTAAATATCTATAGCACTTTAATTGTTCTTCTTTCCCTGATTTGGTCTTGTATTGTGGCCCTGCCTTCTTTCTTCCACTAGATTATAAATCCCTTTTTAATATGAATTTTGCTCTCTCCATTTTTATGTCCCTGTTTTCCTAATGTTCCTGGCCCATTAAATAACTTAATTTTTGAGTAAAAGATTGAGTAAAGAAAACAGTTCTTGGGCCCCTGTTGTTTAATAGATTCCATTGAGAATGGGTTGGATGGTAATACAGAATCTAACTGTCCCCATGGTATGTATATGAAGTTCACATGCATAGATGAACAGTACTCATCATATATATGTGTGTGTATATACACATACATACATATATATATATACATACACACATTAAGAAGACTCCTAAATAGAAACTTTGCTTCCTACTAATTCAGGAATTAATTTATTTCCCATTAATTCCTATTAATACCATTTTCTGTCTGAGTGAACTCCAGGAGCTGGTGATGGACAGGGAGGCCTGGTGTGCTGCAATTCATGGGGTCGCAAAGAGTCGGACACGACTGAGTGACTGATCTGATCTGATTATACCTAAGTTAAGATAAATATTAATTGCTCTGTTTAATAGTGCCCTACTTTCAATTCTGATCCCCTCAAAATGTATATATTGGAGAAGGAAATGGCAACCCATTCCAGTGTTCTTGCCTAGAGAATCCCATGGTCTGAAGAGCCTGATGGGCTGCTATCCATAGGGTCGCAGAGTCAGACACGACTGAAGCGACTTAGCATGCATGCATGCATTGGAGAAGGAAATGGCAACCCACTCCAGTATTCTTGCCTGGGGAATCCCAGGGATGGCAGAGCCCGGTGGGCTGCCGTCTATGGGGTCGCACAGAGTCGGACACGACTGAAGTGATTTAGTAGCAGCAGCAGCAATATGTATATAATAACAAGTCTGTATAGTAAAGGTGAGCTTGGCTTATTGTCTATAGAAACTTAGCAATGCTATATTCTGTTTATAGCTATGCTGTGAAAAATAATCTATAGAACTTTAACTGATTTCCTTGGCTTTGCTGAGGAAATACGTGAGGGTTTCAGAGAAACAATAATTGGCCACCTATCTGGAGACGTTAAATGACAGATACACTTGATATATCTGTTAAAAAGCACATTTTCTTATTAACATGAAACAATAATTCTAATAAACCAAGAAGACCTTAATTTCAGATTATAACTGAAATTAGAAGTTATTAAGGGTTGTTTCGCATTTGCAAACATATGAAAACATCCAAATCTTGACTAAATTTTAAAAGTGCTATCTAGCTATTATCTGGCGTTATGTGGAAATTCTCTTTGATCATTGTATCCTCAAACATTCTTGTTTCTATTATTTGGTATATAGTGAAGTGGGTTGCCAATCATTTATGAAAACTAATCTTGCCTTTGCTATAAACTAAGTTTATGGTTTAATCTATTTTATTCTTCTTGTGTCTTTTATGCCTCAAAAAAGGCACAATTTAACAATATTTCTCTCAATGAACCCTCACTTAAAAATAACATTAGAATGGCAGATGACTAGGAAGATTCCATTGTGACAAATAATATAACAAATCCCACTCCTATGTCAAGAGAAACTATATAGATGCAAGATAGAAAATCTATTTCTGAGTATTAGTATAGTGTTTCAGATAAATTACAAATCTCCTCACATCCTTCCTGAAGGCTTAGCACTTTCTTCATTGCAACATTTGACAAATTGGGATCAACAAGCTGGACCTGTAGTTACTTCTCAGAGAGCTATTTACTCTGGGTTGTTAAATCTGACAAATGATGGAGGGCTCTACAGAGGCTGAGCTGTTCATTGAAGAAAAGGAATTACCATTCGAAAGGAGGAATTGCTCTCACTACATATAAATATTAGCCTTGTATTTAAATTCATATAAAATACAGCCTTAATTGCAAATTTACCCCTTATTAGTATCTCATAAACATTAAGACAATTGTAAATGATTCATCTTTTGAGAACATTCCTTAAATACAGTACTTAACCTATTCAGTATTAAAAAGAGATTTATTACCAAATATCAAATTCAAATCAAATGTCGTAGAGAAAGATTTTATGAGAAGCTAGCTAAAGAGGTCATTTCAATTACAAATTTGAATTCTCATGGTAAAAAGAGCCAGGACTTGCCCTGTATCTTTTCTTCTCTCTTCATTTCCTTCTATATCTCTTATTCAACCACAAATAAATTGTAGATATTCTGAAGTTAGCTATTATGTGTCCAAAAGTAAAATTAGGCAGGTCTTTTCAGCTATTTTCTATTTGCTGTTATCAGCTCCAGAGAGAGAGAAAGAGAGAGAGAGAGAATACAGAATGTAGGGAAAGAACCAGGAGAAGCATGGAAGCTGTGCAATTACTGAGAATTCAGAGGTCTCTGAGTATGCCATTCTGCTGGGGAGAATCTGGTTGGGTTTAAGGAGGATGCTGGCCTTCCTCCCCTTTCCTTATGTGCTTAGATTCCATGACCAGGTACAGAGCCAAAGAGAAAAATGTGCAAACTTGGATCTAGGGAAAGTAGTGAGGAATCAGACAAGAGAGGTGATCTCTAATTTGACAGAGGAAGGAGACACACAGACCGTGTTTTAGTCCCATTGAACCTCAGCCAATTTTCTAAGACAGAAAAGCTGAATTACATAGTGACTTAAATACGAGAGCAGTATATTACATGGGACAAGTGCTTTAACAAATAAAGAGCACAGGAAATAAACCTATTTTTGAAGGGTACAGGCTTTGGAGTTAAAAGTATCTGATTTCAATTTACACCTCTCTCTTGCAGTAGCTGCATAAACGCGGACAATTTACTTCCTCTCTCCAACTCTCAGTTTCCCCCAGTGTTGAAAGAAATAACAGTATCATGAACATGGCATTGTTTTCAGGTATAAATGGAGTGTCACATAAAAAGCACTAAGAATAGGACAGAAAATGTTATCTACTGAATTAACGCAGTAGAAGTAGGAACAATTCACCAGTGTAAGGGGGAGGTGTTTCTTCTCATTATTATTGGTTTGTGTGTTCATCATTTATTCATTGATTGAACTGGGCTAAGTGCTAGGAATATGAAGGTAAATTCAGCTATGGTTGCATCTCTGTTTAAGCGGACTGGTGTTATACAGCCTGTGAAAGAATAACGCGGGGTGAAAGCTGAGGCCAGATGTGTGGTCAGTTCTATGATGTGAGAGACAGAGGGTCAGGTAAGACTTCCTAAAGGATGTGTATATTTTTAATTGAGGTACAGTTAATTTAAAACGTTTCAGGTGTACAGAAAAGTGATCACTTTATATATATACATACATATATGTATGTATGCTGCTGCTAAGTTGCTTCAGTCGTGTCCGACTCTGTGCGACCCCATAGACGACAGCCCACCAGGCTCCCCCGTCCCTGGGATTCTCCAGGCAAGAACACTGGAGTGGGTTGCCATTTCTTTTTCCAATGCATGAAAGTGAAAAGTGAGAGTGAAGTCGCTCAGTTGTGCCAGACTCTTAGTGACCCCATGGACTGCAGCCCACCAGGCTCCTCCATCATGCCAGGCCTCCCTGTCCATTACCAACTCCCAGAGTTTACTCAAACTCATGTGCATTGAGTTGGTGATGCCATGCAACTATCTCATCCTCTGTTGTTCCCTACCCCTCCTGCCTCAATCTTCCACAGTGTGAGGGTCTTTCCAATGAGTTGGCCCTTCGCATCAGGTGGCCAAAGTATTGGCGTTTCAGCTTCAATATCAGTCCTTCCAACAAATATTCAGGGCTGTTTTCCTTTAGGATGGACTGGTTTGATCTCCTTGCTGTCCAAGGGACTCTCGAAAGTCTTCTCCAACACCACAGTTCAAAAGCATCAATTCTTCAGTGCTCTTCTTCAGAATTCAGCTCATTTTTAAGCATTAGAAAACATTTAATCACTTTAAGCCTTTACTTCCCTAAATATAAAATTAAGCTAAGATACCTATCTTGCAGAGTGAATGTGGTGATACTATTTGTAAAGGGTTTAGCAAATGGTAAATGTTCAAAATGATTGCAAATATGCCATTATAGCTAGAATAACATGCTGTGACTCAATCAGCTGGCTGGAGTGAATCATGAAGGTGCAGAATTAGTAGGCAAGAGAGGTAGACAGGCTCCAAGGCTGTGAGAGTGGAGGTGTGGAAGAGAAGGGTACAGAATCAAAATCATAGTGTTCAAACCAGGGTTAGCTACATGATTTGCAGGACTCAGAGCAAAATGAAAATGTGTGTCCCTTGCTCAAAATGCAGGAACAAAGTGCCATTAGAAATACTAGAATACAAAATTTTTACCTTTAAAATGTTGTTACTTATGTAACATGAGGGAATAATAGTGATGCATGAAAAACAGAAGCATATAAATATAAAAGATGTTTAGTTTTATGAAAGTGAATGTCGATCAGTTATATCTGACTCTTTGCGACCTCATGGCCTATGCAGTCCATGGAATTCTCCAGGCCAGAATACTGGAATGGGTAACCTTTCCCTTCTCCAGGGGATCTTCCCAACCCAGAGATCGAACCAGGGCCTCCTGCATTGCAGGTGCATTCTTTACCAATTCAACTATCAGGGATAATTGTATACAATAATATAAACAATAAGACTTTTAAAATGTGGTGTTCATTTAGCATAAAATTTTTCTGGCTTACTTTTCTACAAATTCTTTTGTTAAGTCATCAAATTATATACTTTTAATAATTTTATTTTCATGATGTAATTATAAACTGTATCAGTGCTATTGTCAAATGCAAGATTATAAATAATTTTTAATAATTTTTAAATTTTGAGATGATTCTTCTGATCCAACACAATAATATTTTTTAATATGTGATAACTCTAGGATAAATTTCTAAGTCATTTTTAAACATAAATTTTACTGCATGTAGAACTAATAATTCTTTTGGAGCAATTTTTCTAAAGAGATTTAATTTTTCATACAAAGAATTAAAATTCTTTGTAATTCTTCACTTTTATATAATCTTAATTTTAAATATAAATTTTAAATTATGACATTTTAAAGTTTCTTATGACATTTCTTATAACTTTCTGTATAAGAATTCAAAAGTGGCTCCATGATTTGTATAGAATTCAAAACACCTGTTTACACATTCTATTGTATCTTCAGTTATAAGGAACATTTAATTACAAAATTATCTTCCATGTTAAAATTAGTTCATTCAAAGCTTCATATAACAATAGCGTTCTTTTCTTTCAAATGCAACTACCACACTGAATTTTTATTTCTAAGCTTGTGGAAATTTGCTTTGCAATACTGTGGCTGTATTCAAAGCCAGAGATTCTAAACTCACTGAAGAGTTCTAATAATTCCCTGGGTTATTTACTTCCTGAGAAATTGACACCTGCAATGTCCATGTACATGCTATTATCTTGTACCAATTTACTGACAAAGTTTGAGGGCTTCCCAGACGGCACAGTGGTAAAGAATCTGCCTGCCAATGCAGGAGATGTGGGTTCGATCCCTGAGTCAGGAAGATCCCTGGGGAAAGGAATGACAACCCATTCCAGTATTCTTGCCTGGGAAATGCTATGGACAGAGGAGCCTGGCGGGCTACAGTCCACAGGGGCGCAAAAGAGTACGTCATGACTTGGCAATAAAACAACAACAACACTGACAAAGTTTACTATCCAAGCATCTGCAGTTCCTGTCACTGAGAAGTCTGCAGAGTGATTATTGATTGGTACAGATGCTGCAGAGACAGGCCTTGGGGCCAGCCTCCCACCATGAGTCCTAGGGCTGCTCCCATGAGGAGCCCTACCTCTGGCGCACAGCTGTGAATGCTGCACTGCCTCTGCTTCTGCGGCCACTGCCACTATAATTGACCTGGGCCCCTCTCTGCCCCGTGCATATGCACCGTCCCTAGACAAGTGCATCTGCGCTGGGAAGCCATGCCCATGCTTGGTGCCTGCCACTGCCTGCGAAGCCCCAGGCCTGACCCTGCATGTCTGCCACGTGGGGTATCTCCCTGCTCACCAGTCATGCCCCATTAGCCTCTCAGGCCTCACTTACAAAACTCAGGTTCAAAGACAGAATTCTTGAAAATTTCAGTAAGCTGGTCATGCAGCATTAAACCAAGCGTGGGGCACTCCTGAGAGCAGGGCCTTATGGAACTGCATGGGTCACAGCCTCTGTGGTTGGACTGGTCCTGAGGGAGATGGTGAATGCTCCATGCACAACAAGAGGACTTAAGTTTGGAGAGAGACACACGCTAAATGCAGAATCCAAAATTCGATAATTGTGGGAAGGAAAGTGCTCTGAGAGAAGATAAGATTTTGTTAGCTTGGTTTGGCAAAAATCTCATTGCTTTGAAGCAGGTATATCGTGGGCTAGGCTCCTGTGAGCTCACTGAGCTGTAGCCGGTTGCCATGCAGCGCTCATGTTCATTTAGGAAAAGTACTCCTACTTCTTTGACTTTGGTGCCTGGTGGCTTGAGGGTTGTTAGGAAACCTGCCAGATTTTACTCAGGATCTTAGCAAGTGAATTCAGGGTCTGGAGAGGAAGCAGAGGGGTGAGCCTAGACCAGAGGTGGGCCTCAGGAGGAGCTTTCAGCTCTAGAGGAATCAGAATACAAATCAGGAGTTTGGACCAGAAGCACAGACATGAGGGATGGACGCCTACTGTGGGGATCTCTAACCCTTTTGGAAAGTTTCATAACTCGGATGGATCGAGGTCTTTGCCCCAGGACCTCAAACATCCATTTTTTAATTGTATAAGCAATTATTTAAAAAAAATTCTTCTTAATAAAGAGAGTTATTTTCTTTGAAAAAGAATTTGTGAGGTAGGAAATCACAGCTTTTCCAAAACATAGATGTTTCTATGTTTTAGTTCTGAGAGGACCATTTTATCTCTCAAGACTTCCTGGCATTTCCCCTTATACAACTCAAGCTTTATTAATTATTTCTTTAATCATCTTTGTAAATCATCAAAACTTATAAATAGCTTCCCTAGAATGAGTATGCAAGTTGCATATAAATGTTGATCTTAGCCTATTCCCTGAAAACATATGGAACACAAATATTTTTTTCTTTTTAGATTACTAAAACTATTTTAGTAGAGGTAGAAAAAATTCATAATATACTTTTGAATTATTAACTAATCTTTTACCAACTCAGCACATATTTTTACCAAAAATGCCCTTAGATCTTATTAAACTTAAAGTTTCATTTAAAATAGCAGTTTATTATAGGTTGGGAAAAACTCCTTTAAATGGAACAGTAGTTATTTCTTTGCTGTGTATGTAAATGATCCATTAATGTTTACTTGGAAAAAATGTTCCCTTTGAAATGTCACAGGGAAACAGAATTGCTATAATGCTATCATTAGCATTTAAAATATACCACTCTCCAAAAAATTACATCTGAAAAAGGGTCTGAGTCAGGTTTTCTGCAGAAAGTATAACCAAATTATTCCATATTCAAATTGCTCTTTGAAACTAATAAAAAATAGATTTGCACCCTGATGTCAGATACTGAGAGAGACTGTCAGCAATTCCTACTGGTTTGGGGGAGTAAGAAAACTTGGCTGTAATAGATGCTGCTCATTGCCTACCCAATATCTGCTCACTCCTTAGTGAAAGTCGCTCAGTCGTGTCCAATTCTTTGCGACCCCAAGGACTGAATAGTCCATTAAATTCTCCAGGCCAGAATACTGGAGTGCGTACCCTTTCCCTTCTCCAGGGGATCTTTCCAACCCAGGGATTGAACCCAGGTCTCCCACATTGCAGGCAGATTCTTTACCAGTTGAGCCACAAGGGAAGCTCTTTTTAGTTGTCACCAAAAGAACCCAGTTTGGTTTGGAAGAGCATTGAGCTCAGCAAAATAACACCTTTCTTTACTGTCTTACATCTGGGCAGGAGACCCAGCAGAAGATGGTGAATTTCTGAGAAATTTTTTATTTTCCTAATTCAGGAGTTCCCTCCCTCCTCCTTCATTCTATATTCTTTTTTTTCTGCTTAGTACATGGGTAGAAGACTGGATACTAAGGATTCAAGCATAAGAAGAAAAGCAGTAAAGGGTTACAAAGTAAAAAGCTGGAAGGAAAATAGAAACCTGATAACTTCAGATGAAGCCTCTGCAGCAGCCCTGGCGAGTCCTGCTTTGTCTGAACTTCTTGTTACATGAGAAAAATAGTGCCTATTTATTTTAGCCACTGTGGGTAGGTTTCTTTGACATGATGTTAAAAAAATAATCCTAACTGATTCAGAATTTATAATTTATAAAGTTATTCCTAACATTTACAGTGGGAAAACAAACTGTGAACACCTAAGTCTGATAAATTTACCAATAAATTTAAGACTTGAGACTATATATTTCAATATTCGTTAACATAAATCAAAGCCTAAAGTTCTAAATAACTGGCTAGTTTGCCTTACTCGGAAAAAATGGAAACATTTACCAAGAAGAGTATGAACTTAAATTTCTAATTCTTAAACTAGAACTTTTAACACATGTGTTGAGACCTCCAATTCAAAATGATCTAGATTCATACATATATAGGCAAGCCAAATTGTTTTTTGTTTTTTTTTTTTCAACACTGGGGTCACACGGAGTCTGATTCTTTTATTTTTCATAAACTTTTTATTAATATATGACATGTGCATGTGTGTATGTGTACATGCCACAAGTGTACAGTTTGATGAATATTTTAAAACATACCTGCCTATATAATAATCACCTTGATCAAGAAATACAATCTGGGCAGCACCACTAAATCTGCTTGTGTCGTTCCCACTGTGAGGGGTTCATACTCCCTTCCTCCCCAAAGATTAACCATTATCCTGACTTCTAACTCCATCAGTTAGGTTTACCTGTTTGTAAAACTTTTATAAATGTAATCATAACAGCATATAATCTTTGACTCTGGCTTCTTCTATTCAACATTATTTTTGTGAAATTTACCCACATAGTTGCATATAGAACGTTTTGCTGTTGTTGTTCAGTCTCTAAGTGGTATCTGACTCTTTGTGATATCATAGACTGCAGCACATCAGGCTCTCCTGTCTTTCACTATCTCCTAGAGTTTGCTCAAATTCATGTCCATTGAGTCTATGATGCTATCTAACCATCCCATCCTCTGCTGTCTCCTTCTCCTTTTGCCTTCAATCTTTCTCAGCATTAGGTTCTTTTCCAGCGAGGCAGCTCTTCCCAGCAGGTGGCCAAAGTATTGGACCTTCAGCTTTAGCATCAGTCCTTGCAATAGGTTGATTTCCTTTAGGATTAACTGATGTGATCTCCTTACAGTCTAAGGGACTCTTAAGAGTCTTCTCCAGCACCACAATTCAAAAGCATCAATTCCTCAGTGCTCAGTCTTCTTTACGGTCCAACTCACATATCCACAGGACTACTGGAAAAACCACAGCTTTGACTATACAAATCTTTGTGGGAAAAGTGATGTCTCTGCTTTTTAATACACTGTCTACGTTTATTGTAGCTTTCCCTCCAAGAAGCAAGCATAGCAATTTTTATCTATTTTCATTTCTGTACAGTATTCCATTGTTTGAATACACCATCATGTGTTTTCCCATTCTACTGCTGATTTACATTTGGATTGCTTCCTATTTGGGGAAGTTATGGTTAGTGTTGTTATGAGCATTTTCATTCATGTATTTTGTGTAGAAATGCAAACATGCTTGTGGATATGTATTTTGAAATAGAATTAGAGGGTGATAAAAGATGTGTATATTTAGCTTTTATGGTTGTTGTTCAATTGTTAAGTAGTGTCTGACTCTTTGCAACCCCATGGACTGCAGCACGCCTGGCTTCCCTGTCCTTCACTGTCCTGGAGTTTGATCAAACTCATGTCTATCGAGTTGGTGATGCCATCCAACCAACTCATCCTCTGTCTCCTCCTTCTCCTCTTGTCCTAAATCTTTCCCAGCATCAAGGTCTTTTCTGATGAGACAGCTCTTTGCATCAGGTGGTCAAAATATTGAAGCTTTAGCTTCAGCATCAGTCCTTTCAATGAATATTCAGGTTGATTTCCTTGAGGATTGACTTAGTTTTGGTAGATACAGCCAAAGTGTTTCCAATTTACAATCTGAGCAGCACTGCATGAGATTTCCAGTTATGCCTCATCCATCCCCACTAACACATGCTTAATTTACTTTAAAATAAAAAATCATTTTGGCTAGGGTGTGTAGTGGTATCTTCTTTAGCTTTTATTTCCATTTCCCTGATGACTAATGATATTGGGCATTTTTTATAGGCTTACAAATCATTTGGATTTCCTTATTCATAATGCAGATGTCCAAGACTTCTGTCCAGAATCATATTTGTCTGTCTTTTACTTATGAATCTTTATAGATCGTATATATTCTGAGCAGAAGGACTTTGTTATTTAAACACATTGAAAATATCTTCTCCAAATCTGTGCTTTACCTATTCATTTCATAATTTCATCTTTTAATAGACAGACAATTTAAGCTTTAATATATTTCAGTTTATAAAAATTTTACATTATGATTGCTGCTTAAATGTTCTATTCAGTAAACTTCCTCTTACTCCAATGTCATTCTTCTATGATATCCACCATTCTTCTCTGATAACTATCATTTTAATATTTATTTTTTGATTCAGTGTGAGATCCAGATAATTTTTCTGTAGCTATTCAATTGACCCAATGTTATTTATTGATAACAAAAGCACACAAATTGTAACCTCTACTATTTGAGTCACCTTTGTAATAAATCAAGTTTTCACATATGTGTGGACATTTTTTTCTGGACATTTTTACTCTTCTCATAACAGAGGCTAGGAATTCACAGGAGGACAATTAATTTTTGCTGAATCTGGATACTTCTTTTGAAAGGTAGAGAAATGTAAGGACAAACTCCCTGCTAAGTAGTCAATAAGGTTAACTATTTAGCTTGAGATTAGTCAAGGGTGTTTGGCATCATGGGAAAACACCATGGGCTTTAAATTCAGACTTAAGTTTACTTCTTGCCTCCAACACTTCCTAATCATTTAATAGTAGGCAAGCTTCTAATCTCTTCCATATTCAGTTTCCTCATACATCAAAGAGGAAAATAAGAAATAGCTAAACCACAAGAATGATGTGAGAATTTGATGCAATTTACAGAAAACAACTAATGAGCCCTGCCACAGAGCAGAGGCTGAAGAACAGTCACTGTCTTTAGAATTATAAGTAACCTCCTCTTGGACTCATCCCTCTGGCTGCCAATAAACATAATTTATATTTTATTCATTTATATGAATAAATAATTTTCTTTGTATTTCAGGAAAGTTATGCCATCGGACACGACTGAGCGAATTCACTTTCACTTTTCACTTTCATATATTGGAGAAGGAAATGGCAACCCACTCCAGTGTTCCTGCCTGGAGAATCCCAGGGACAGGGGAGCCTGGTGGGCTGCCATCTCTGGGGTCGCACAGAGTCAGACACGACTGAAGCAACTTAGCAGCAGCAGCAGCAGCAGCAGCAGCAGCAGCATGCCATCCCCATAGAAGTCTGATGAATAGACACAGTAGAGTGTTTTATTACCTTTTACAAGTGACTTTGGTCCAGAGGCAACCCTTAATAAAGGTTGCTGCTGCTACGGCTGCTGTTTAGTCATTAAGTCATGCCTGACTTTTTGTGACCTCATGGACTGTAGCTCGCCAGCCTCCTCTGTCCATGGGATTTCCCAGGCAAGAATACTGGAGTGGGTTGCCATTTCCTTCTCCAGGGGATCTTCCTGATCCAGGGATTGAAGTCGTGTCTCCTGTTTGGCAAGGAGATTCTTTACCACTGAGCAACTTGGGAAGCCCGTGAACAGAGATTAGGCATTGCAATGATTGTGATTAGTGTTGCTGGAATTCCTTGAAAGCATTGTCGTTTACCAAAGGACAGCTTAATCAGACTACACAATCCTGATGTTATAAAATGCTGTTTAGGAAACTACCTATTATTTAAACTTTATTTTTACTTAAAAAAAATTTTTTTTAATTTTAATTGGAGGGTAATTACTTTACAATATTGTGGTGGTTTTTGCCATACATTCACATGAATCAGTCTGGGTGTACATGTTTTCCCCATCCTGACCTTCCCAGGCTTTGTTTGTTTTTATTATTTCCTGTCACTAACTAATTACCATTGCTCTTTGCAAGAGTGTACTAGACATAAACACATAAACCCAAGGTTGGGATTAAGAGGTCTAATGTCTATACTTGACCCTGCCAATCATTAGAAGTCTATAGCAACTAACCTTCTTTATATATAGGTTTATATTTTCTTGTGGATAAAATGAGATGGGTAAGGTCTTTTTCAGAATTGCATTTTCATAATTATATGGACCTAATGGTTGTAACAGTGACAACAAATTAATAGGAGGGTCTTCCATAAATTACTTTTTTATACTATTGGATTTGCTGTTAAGGAACTCATATTCAGAAGGAATAACAACAGCCTGCCTTGAGACCTCTGTAAATAACTCATCAGACCACTGTAGAGTTCTCCCCAGTCTATAGAACGTTTTCTGCAGGAATGTTCAATAAATAGTTACTGATATATCCTTGTGTACAGGAATGTTTTTGAAACCCTGATGTTTCTTTCTATTTCACAGTGGGAACAATCAGGATGGACTCCTGAAATTGCTTTTACAGTTTTATGACTTGTTTGCAACTCTTCATTCTACTCTAAAAGAAAAATAGGCATATTCAGATTCACCTAAGCTGAGCTCCTGTAAAGCTTTCCATGCAAATGATTGAATGATGTTTAGCAGTAACATGCATAAGAAATGTAATTTGGCAAGATATTTGCATTGCTCACCATTGGAAATAGGAGAATGTAAAAGAGTTCGGTTACTTGGGCCACTGATAATTCCCACAGCATACAGAACAAGGCTGACCCAGCAAAAATAAGAGTAGATATGAAACCTAGAGAGGAACAGACCTAACAGAACCAGAAGATATTAAGAAGACGTAGCAAGAATACACAGAAGAACTATACAAAAAAGACGTTAATGACCTGGATATCCACGATGGTGTGATCAGTAACCTAGAGCCAGACATCCTGGAGTGTGAAGTCAAGTGAGCTTTGGGAAGAATTACTGAAAACAAAGCTAGTGGAGGTGATGGAATTCCAGCTGAGCTATTTCAAATCTTAAAAGATGACACTGTTAAAGTGCTGCACTCAATATGCCAGCAAATTTGGAAAACTCAGCAGTGGCCACAGGACTGGAAAAAGTCAGTTTTCATTCCAATCCCAAAGAAAGGTCAATGCCAAAGAATGTTCAAACTACTGTACAATTGCACTCAATTCACATGCTAGCAAGGTAATGCTCAAAATCCTTCAAGCAAAGCTTTAACAGTATGTGAACCAAGAACTTACAGATGTTCAAGCTGGATTTAGAAAAGACAGAGGAACCAGAGATCAAATTGCCAACATCCGTTGGGTCACAGAAAAAGCAAGAGAATTCCAGAAAAATATCTACTTCTGCTTCATTGACTACACTAAAGCCTTCGACTGTGTGAATTACAACAAACTGTGGAAAATTCCTAAGGAGATGGGAATACCAGACCACCTTACCTGCCTCCTGAGAAATCTGTATGCAGGTCAAGAAGCAACAGTTTGAACCAGACATGAAACAAACTGGTTCAAAATTGGGAAAAGGGTGCATCAAGGCTGTATATTGTCACCCTGCTTATTTAACTTATATGCAGAGAACATCATGAGAAATCCTGGGCTGGATGAAACACAAGCTGGAATCAAGATTGCTGGGAGAAATATCAATAACCTCAGATATGCAAATGACACCATGGCAAAAAGTGAAGAAGAACTAAAGAGCTTCTTTATGAAGGTGAAAGAGGAGAGTGAAAAAGCTGGCTTGAAACTCAGCATTCAAAAAACTAAGATCATGCAATCTGATCCCATCATTTTGTGGCAAATAGATGGGGAAACAATGGAAACATTGAGACTTTGTTTTCCTGGGCTCCAAAATTACTGTGGATGGTGACTTCAGCCATGAAATTAAAAGATGCTTGCTCCTTGGAAGAAAAGCTATGACAAACCTAGATAGCATATTAAAAAGCAGATACATCACTTTGCCCACAAATATCCGTATTGTCACAGCTATGGTTTTTCCAGTAGTCATGTATGGATGTGAGAGTTGGACCATAAAGAAGACTGAGCACTGAAGAATCGACGCTGTGGTGTTGGAGAAGACTCTTGAGAGTCCTTTGGACAGCCAGGAGATCAAACCAGTCAATCCTAAAAGAAATCAACCCTGAGTATTCACTGGAAGGACTGTTGCTGAAGCTGAAGCTCCAATACTTTGGCCACCTGATGTGAAGAGCTGACTCACTGGAAAAGACAATGATGCTGGGAAAGATTAAGGGCCAAAACAGAAGGGGTGACAGAGGATGAGATGGTGGGATGGCATCACCAACTCAATAGGTATGAGTTTGAACAAACTCGGAGATAGTAAAGGATAGGGAAGCCCGATGTGCTGCAGTCCATGGGGTCTCAAAGAGTCGGACACAGCTGAGTGACTGAACAACAACAACATCATCAGAGAGAATTTTGAGGATTTTTAATAAATGGGAACTAAAGTTAGTATACTTCTGACAGAAAGCCACAAATAATTGAAGACTCAGAATGTAAAGACCCCCTAGGATTAATATAAAGACATTAATTTGGAAATCACTAGCAAGGAGTTGTAGCTCTGACTGGGTCACTAAGTGTGGAAACCTAGAGTATTCATATAACTTCTGTGGCTCTCAATATCTTCATCTAAAAAAAAAGTCAAGAGAATTGGTGTATTATTACTAGGATTTAAAAAAGCATTTCTTCTTTTTATTAGGTATTTTTTTCTGTGAATGAGTGTTAATACAATGATCATGTATGCCTGCATGGTACATTTTGAACTGAAAAAGTCATTGTGGTTTTGTTTTTTTCCTGCAAAACTAACCTTTCCAAAATCTACTGGCTTAAAACAACCATCTTATATTGCTCATGATTTTGTGGATCAGGTATACAGGAAGGGCTCTATGTGGCCAGCTGGGCAGCTGGACTAGGGACTCCACGTCCCATTTGTGGGAGGAGACTACACGAGGAAGTGCATTCTAGGAGGCATACTTTTTTTTTTGGAGGAACAGAGCATCTTTTCAAACTATCTCACACTGTCATTATTCTCACGAAGGTTGAGAATGATGGATGAGATCATCTCTATAACTTCTTTCATCTCTTAGATTCCATGAACCTAATTGGTACTTGCTTAATAAGCAGTCGAATGATTTTACTAATACCAGTGCTTCTACCCCTCAGGAATTCTCAGTGCTATTCTTGTTGGCACATTTTTTATTTCTTTCCCAGGATATGAAAGCAGCATGCTCTGCCCACTTCAGACACATTTGCCATTTATAAGCCTATAAGTGTTATTTCACCACTTATTTCCCTCTGTGTATTAGAGTGTGAGCTCTCCTTTTTAAAATTAAATGTTGCCCTGGATTGCCCTCCAATATGTGAAATTTTGAAGATGAAAGTCAGTCAGTGAACATTTTTACTTTGGGGTTTGTGGCAAGACACATCAGAAATAGACTGTGTAAACAGATGAATGTAATTTTTAAAAATGAGCTTGTAAGGCTAAACTGAGTTGCTTTATCATCTAAAAGTACTTTTAGAGATCAAGTAGTTTCGGTTTAAGAGGCTTAAACACCTTTAAAGTGCAACTGAAGATGCATAGAAAGAGAAGATATCTTTGAGCATGATGCAGACCTTCAGACCTTATCTCTCAGCTCAAATCTATACACAGTTTAATATTCTTTTTTTTTTTATGCATGCTTTTTCACATGTGAGAACTTGGCTCCCAGTTTTCAGAATAGAGTTTTTAAATTTTTCTCCATGGTTTGCTGAAGTCTCTAAGATCCTCCAGGTTCTCAACAGGCTGCTGCAAGTTCTCGGTCATAAAATGCTTCTTTTGTTTAAGGCTGGTATCGTATGCTCATGCTGTTTCATATATACTAGGCATCACTATTTGTGTTTTATCTTACTTATTGATAACCGTTCTATTAGTTCTGATTAGATGTTTTTTATTTTTGTTGGCGCTGGTGAAGTGCAGATCGTGTTGCCTCACTGAATATGCCCATCACGATTTGTTCTGTAACCTTGGATGCTCACCACAGCACACAGATTTGTGACGATTGAAACTTAGAGGTCAGATCCAGATGGCTGAGCAGATTTCCTGATTTATTGTTGGCTTATGATTATTGAGTTCAAACAAAATAAATGATTAAGCTCTTCTAAAGTGTTTTTTTGTTAGTTTTTTTTTTTTTTGGCTAGGAATTCTGAATAATTCCAGCCAATGTATTTTCCCGAAATTCAATTTCCATGATACTTTTAATATCTTGCCTACTGCCACTGAAGATAAAAACTTGTCAGGAACACATGCATCAAATACACTCCTTTTTGGCTCATTTGCATGGTGTTAGATTTAGTTTTTGACTGCCTTCCTATGATTATGAAGGGAAATTAAATCACAAAAAGTAACCTCTGTTTGACCCAGTTATTTAGTAAAATGAAATGAGTATTTCTATTTCCTTCTAAAAAATTTTAAGAGTTGACAGGGACAGTGTGTGGATCTATTTAAAAGCCATCATAATAAGTCTTGCTAGTTAGCTTCCTTTTCATGGAATAGAAAGAGAGGTTGAATGAGTCACATCAAGCGATCCATGAGATTAATATAGACAAAGATGTCATATCCTCATGCATGCAGCTGTGAATAGCATATCTACTTTGCCATCTGTAAACTTAATGGACAAAATGTCCCAGTGACTGCTTCAGGGTTTAAAGTAACTCAGTTATCAGAAGCCACATTTCCTGTTGCCTAATACCCAAATTCAATTTTATGAGGAACTTTAGTCTGACTCCTGAAGTAGGTAGAAAAACCTGCTAACCACATTATGCTCTTTCATAACCAGACTGAATTGGACTATTAGCTAACACTGAGTAAAAGCAAACACCATTTACTTGGAGTACTGTGTTTTATATGGATTGATGCTCATTCTCACTGCATTTATATTTTAGCTTAGTAGTAAAATTAAACAATGCTTGGTAACATAGCAACTATCATTTCTCTCTGCGTTAAACATCATCTGAAAATAAACTATTCTGTAAAATAAATATGTAGCATGGTTACTTTAAATTCTAGTTATGTAAATTTTATAGCAACTGTTATGTTATTCCCTCCACAATGAAAAATATACAGCATATTGTTTTTCCAGGAATAAATTTCATCTTTCATGTTATCTGCCAAATCAAAATCTCTATGTTATTTTGGATATAATTCTTTCCATTTATATAATGACATCTCCCTACCAATTAAAAAAAATTGTACTAAACTACACTTTATGAAAGAGTTGTATATCTACATAACAATTAAGCAGATACTACAGAGTATTCCTATATACTTCCCCAAAAACACCCATACAAAGTTTCCCCTATTGTTAACTCTCTAGCATTAGTATGGCAACACATTACAATTAATGAATCAATATTGACATTTATTAATTAGAGTTCATATTTTACATTGTTTCACTCTTTTTGTTGTTGTTCCATAAGTTTTGACTAGTGCATGATGTGGTTTATCTGCCATTACAATAATTATAGAGAATAACTTTCAGTTCGGTTCAGTTCAGTCGCTCAGTCGTGTCCGACTCTTTGCAACCCCATGAACCGCAGCACACCAGGCCTCCCTGTCCATCACCAACTCCCAGAATCCACCCAAACCCATGTCCATTGAATCGGTGATCCAACCATCCATCTTCTGTCGTCCCCTTCTCCTCCTGCCCTCTTTTTTTTTTTTTTTTTTTCAATTTAATGCCCTACAAATCGCTTCTACCTTATCCATTTCCTTCCTTTTTTTTACCTTCTTCCTGGGTTCTTGGAAACTACTGATCTTTTTATTATCGCTACAGTTTTTCCTTTTCCAGGTGTTTCCAGATGTATATTTGGATTCATTCAGTATGTATCCTTTTCACACTGCCTTCTTTCACTTAGCAAAAAATGTTTTAGATTCCTCCATATCTTCTGTTGCTTCATAGCTCATACATTTTATCATTGGATAATATCCATTGTATAATATACCATAAGTTGTTTCCAAGTTTTGACAATTATGAATAAAATTACTGTAAAATTTCATGTGCAGGTTTTGTGTGAATGTAAGTTTTCAGCTCATTTGGGTAGATACCAAAGAGAACAATTGCTGGATCATAGAATAAAACTCTTATTTAGCATTGCGAGAAACTGTCAAATCATCTTCCAAAGTGGCTGTACCGTTTTTGCATTCCTCTCAGCGATAAATATGAAATCTGGTGCCTTCACGTCTTCACTGGTATTTTCAATGTTTTGAGCTTTGGCTATTCTAATAGTCATATAGTGATATCATTTTATTTTGTAATTCTTGAAGGGTATATAATGCAGAGCATCTTTTCATATACTTATTTGTTATCTGTATATCTTCTTTGGTGAGATGTCTGTTCAGATCTTTTGTCTGTTTTTTAATCAAGTTGTTCATTTTCCTATTGTTGAGTTTTACTAGATTTTTATGTTTTAGATAACAACCCTTCATCAGATATGTGTTCTACAAATATTTTCTCCAAACCTGTGGTTTCTCTTTTTATTCTCATAACAGTGCCCTTTATAGAGGAAAAAGTATTTAACTTTAATAAGGTCCAAATCATCATTATTTTCTTTCAAGGATTATTCTTTTGGTATTATATCTAAAATCCACTGTCCCTATCATTTCTCTTATGTTATCTTCTAGAAGTTTTATCATTTTTAAATTTATATTTAGGTCTCTAACTCATTTTGAGTCTTTTTTTGTGAAAACTGTAAGTTCTTTATTGAGATTTTTTTTTGTATTGATGTCCAAATTGTTCTAGCACCAGTTTTTGAAAACTTTATCATTTGACACTGAATTGCTTTTGCTTCATTGTCAAAGATGACTTGGTTATATTTGTGTGTGTGTCTACTTCCAAGTTCACAATTCTGTTCCATTGACCTTTTAGACTATTTTTCCATTATCATGCTGTCTTGATTACTGTAGCATGGCAGTAAGTCTTACAGTCAGGTAATGTCAGTCTTCCTACACTTTTTTTCTTCAGTATTATGCAGCATATTCTCAGAGTTTGGTCTTTCCACATATAGCTTAGAATCCTTTTTTCCATATCTGCAAAATAACTTGCTGAGATTTTGAGTTTGCATTGGGAAGAATTGAAGTCTTAGTATATATAATAGTATAAATACTAAGTATATACAGTATATACACAATGAAGAATTCATATTTAGGCCATGAACAGGGAATATCTCTCCAATTATTTAAATTTTTTTTGTTTCCTTTGTTAGTTTGGATATTGTCTGGTACAGATTCTGTACTTGTTTTGTCAAGCTTGTTCTTAGGTACTTCTCTTTTTATGTGCAAATTTAAATGGCATAGTGTTTTTTAATTTCCCAATTGTTCCTTGAAGGTGTACAAAAAAGTAAGTGATTTTGTATTTTAATCTTGTATCCTGAAAGGCTGGGTCTCCCAGGTGGCTTAGCAGTAAATCCACCTGCTATGCAGGAGACTCAGGTTTGATCCTTGGGTCAGGAAGATCCTGTGGAGGAGGGCATGACAACCCACTCTGAGGAGCCTGGTGGGTTACAGTCCACTGGGTTGCACAGAGTCAGACAGACTGAACATGCAAGCGTGTATCGTGAAAGGCTGCTATAATCATTTATTCAGTACAGGGATTTTGTCGTTGTTGCTGATTCTTTGTTAATTTCCTAGGATTATGTTATCTGCAAACAAAGACAGTTTTATTTCTTCTTTCCCAACATATATATATATACTTTTTCTTTTTCTGTCTTATCTTATTGAATTTACTAGAACCTCCAGTTAATGTTGAATTAAAGTTGTAAGAGGCAGATACCCTAGCCTTGTTCTTAATCACAGAGAGAAAGAATCTATTTTCTCATCACTATGTATGATATGGCTGTAGGCTTTCGACCTTTTTATCAAATTGAGGAAGTTTCTTTCCATTCTTAATTCACTGAGGGTTCTTATTGTGACTGGATGTTGGATTTTGACAAGTGCTTTTGCTGAATCTTTTGATTATTGATCAAACACTTTTTCTTCTTTATCATGTGATCAGATGATTTTTTTTCCCCTTAACCTACTGATGTACGGATTGCATCATTTGGTTTCTGAATGTTGAACTAGCTTGAATACTTGGAATAAATCTCTCTGTCGTGGTGTATATTTATATATATATATATATTAGATTTGATTTGATGATATTTTGTTGACAAGTATTACATCTATGTTCATGAGATACACTGGTGTGTAGTTTTCCTTTCTTATAAGATCTTTTTAAAATATTTATTTATTTATCTGACTGTGCCAGGTCTTAGCTGGGTCACGTGAGTTCTTTCATTGTGGAACAGGAAATCTTAGTTTTGAGTCATGTGGGATTTAGTTTCCTTAATCAGGGATCGAACCCAGGACCCCTGCATTGGGAGCATGGAGTCTTATTCACTGGACCCCAAAGAAGTCTCTCTAATAAATCTTTATCTTATTGTGGTATTAGTTGGATGCTGGCCTCATAGAATGTTAGGAAATCTTTTCCTTTCTTCTGTTTTCTGGGTGAGATTGTGGAGAATTGGTATCAATTGTTCCTTAAATGTTTGGTAGAACTCATTTATGAAATCATCTTAGCCTTTTGGGTCCTATATTCTATTAGTTCAATCTTGCTAGTAGACATAAATCTACTCAAATTGTATATTTCTCCTTGAGTAATTTTGGTAATGTTTATTTTTTAAGGAAGTTGTCCACTTCATCTATGTTATCAAATCAGTGGGCATAGAATTGTTAATAATATTATTGCATTATTCTTTTAATGTCCAGGGAATAAATAGTAATGCTCCTTTTTCATTTCTTGAATTAATAATTTGTGTCTTTTGTTATTGGTGGTGGTGATTAGCTTGACTAGAGGTTTATTAATTTTAAAAAAATCTTTATAAAAAAAGAGCTTTTGATTTCACTGATTTTCCCCATTGATATTTATATTTTTATTAATTTAGTTTTTTAATGAGAAAAACATTTTGTGTTGGGGTATAGCCAGTTAACAATGTTGTGATAGTTTCAGGTGACCAGTGACTTTTGTTTAAATTTTATTGGTTTCTGCTCTAATTATCTTTATTTGGTCACCTTCCAGCTATCTTTCCATTGCTGATTTCTGCCCATTGCAGTCTGACAGCATACTTTGTATGATTTCTGTTCTTCTAAATTTGTTACAGTGTGTTTTGTGGCCCAATATGTGATCTATTATAGTGAATATTTTCTGTGAATTTGAGATGAACATACATTTTGTTTTGGTTGTATGTATTTTTTTCTATGAATGTCAATTATATCTAGTTGATTAATGATGCTGTTCAGCTCAACTATATTCTTACTGATTTTCTGCCTGATGAATCAACCAATTACTGATAAATAGGTATTCAGGTGTCCAATTGTGAGTGGATTTGTCTATCTGCTGTTTTTGCTACACTTATTTTTATGTTCTGTTGTTAGACACATGCACATTAAAAATCTTTGTGCCTTCTTGGAGAACTGACCCCTTTACTATTGTGTAATTCCCCAATTTATCCCTGATCATTTTCCTCATTCTGAATTCTGACTTTTCTGAAATTAATACAACCATTCTAGATTTCCCTTAGTTGGTATTAACATGGCATATCTTTCTCCATTCTTTTATTTTCAACTTATTTTGCTTTTGTATTTAAAGTGAATTTCTTGCAGACAACCTGTAGGTGTGTTTTGTTTCTTTGATTCAATATAGCATTCTCTGTTTCTAAACTAGAGCATTTAGATCCCTCACATTTAAAGCAGTTGGTACAGTTGGATTAATATCTACCATGTTCTGTTTTCTATTCATTGCACTGTTCTTTGTTTCTCACTTTTTAATCTACTATCTAACATTTTAATTCATCACTGTATATGATACTATTTTCTCTCTCATTTTAGCTTATCAATTATTCTTTATTTTTGATTTTTAAGAGTTTGTCTTAGAGTTGGCAATATGCGTTTATAACAAATCTGTGTTCATGTCCATGGAATGCTATACTGCTTCATGAATGGAACAGGTACTTTGTAACAAAGTGTTTTCAATTCCTCCCTGTATCCCTTGTACGGTTGTGTCAGTCTTGTCACTTGCCCGTATACTATAATCACCTAATACATTATTGGTACTATTACTTTGAACACAGAGTTATCAGTTCAATTAAGACTAAGAAAAATTAAACATTGTATTTTACTTTCGTTTATTCTAATATTTTCCTTTTTTCAGCAGATCCATATTTCTGACATCATTTTCCCTCTCTCTGAAGAAGTCTCTTAGTATGTCTTGCAAAACAGGTCTACTGGCAACAGATTTCTCAGTTTTTGTTTGAGAAATTATTTCTCCTTCTCATTTGAATTCTAGACTAGTAACTTTTTTCATTCTTTAAATATTTATCACAGATATCATTAGATATAATATGCCTAGATGTAAGGTTTTTTCAGTATTTACCCTGCTTAATGTCCTCTTGAGCTTTTGGACCTGTGGTTTGGTGTCTGCCATTAGAGAATTTGGAAAAAAAAAATCTATGTTATTATTTAACTAATTCTTCTGTTCTTTTATCTCTTCTATTTCCAGTAGTCTCATTATTATTTTATAACTTTTGTAATTGTCCCACAATTCTTGAACACTGTATTCCTTTGCTTTCACTTTTTTTCCTCTCTGCATTTCACTTTGGGAAATTCTATTGACATATCTTTAAGAGAGCTGATTCTTTCCTTGAATATATCCAGTTTACTTATAAGTCCATCAAAGATATTCTTTATTTTGTTACCGTGTTTTTCATTTATAGCATTTTCTTTGTATTCTTTCTTAGATCTTCTATCTTTCTGGGGTTATTTACTTATTTTGCATGTTGTTTACTTTTCTATTAAGGCCCTGAATATCTTAATCATAGTTATTTTAAATCCATTATTTGATAATTCCAAAATCTGTGTTAAATAGTATTTGAGTCTGGATCTAAAGTTTGCGATGTTTCTCCAGCTTGTGTCTTTTTCTTGCCTTTTATAGTATCCCTCAGATTTTTATTGAAAGCTGGATTGATGTATTGGGTAACAGAAACTGAGGTGATTAGACTTCTGGTGAGAAGTTTATGCTAAGCTGCCTAAGAGCTAAGCTGTGTTTGATGGTTGTTACAGCTGTAGATACTAGAGACTTTCCTTTCCTTTAGCCCCCTTTGTTGTTGCTAAGTTGTATCTGACTCTTTCTTGACCCCATGGACTGTAGCCTGCCAGACTTCTCTGTCCCTGGGGTTTCCCAGGCAAGAATACTGGAGTGCATTGCCATTCCTTCTCCATAAGAACACTTTAACTGAATCCAAAAACATTTTGATATTTTTATTATCATCCAATTAAAAATATATTTTAATTCATTGTAATATTTTTGTTGACAATGGCTTATTAAGAAGTATGCTGCTTATTTTTCAAAGATTTGGAGATTTAACTGTCAATGCATTGAAGCCAGAGACAGTCAGGTTAACATCTGTAGTTGAGCCAGTTGGGCTTGTTATTCACTACAGCACTTATATCATGGGGAGCTATGGGGCATCTTAGTAAGAAGGTGTTGCGTGTGTGCGCACGTGCTGAGTCTTGTCCAATACTTTGTGACCCCGTGGATTGTAGCCCACCAAGCTCCTCTGCCCATGGAATTTCCTAGGCAAAAATACCAGAGTGGGTTGCCATTTCCTTCTCCAGAGGAAGAGAGGAACCAACCCAGGGATCGTACCCATGTTTCTTGTGTCTCCTACATTGGCAGGCAGATTCTTTAACGGCACCACCTGGGAAACCCAAGAAGGTGTTCAAGATCAAGATTACTATTGCTCAGTCATGTCCGACTCTTTGCAACCCCATGGACTGTAGCCTATCAGGCTCCTCCGTCCATGGGATTTTCCAGGCAAGAGTGCTGGAGTGGATTGCCATTTCCTTCTCCAGGGGATCTTCTTGACCCAGGAATTGAACCTGGGTCTCCCTCATTGCAGGCAGACGCTTTACTGTCTGAGCCACCAAGGAAGCCCCAAGAAGGTGTTAGAAAGGACCAATTATAGCATTAGTGTTTCACTGAGCGATTTTGGAGAAGGCTCAAAGAAGTGAGGGTTTATCCTAGATAAAGTACTATAAAAAAAGGAACAATTTTATGATTGACTATTACAATAAATTATATCTATATGCAGGGTAGTCTGGGAGAGGGGCTGCAGCTATAATTTACAAAGCAGCAGTAATCACTCACCTTAGTGGGAAGTAGGGGATGTTGGTGTTTTGTTGTTTGCACACTGACCTTGTTTTTATCTGTATTTAGACAAAATCATGAAGTAGATTCCCTTGCCTCACTCCATCACAGTCTCATAGTGATCCTGTCTGATGTTGATATTCTGTGAGATTGTTTTTCTCTAACCAGAGAACCACATGGCCTAGCTGTGAGCACCAGGAGCTTTTACACTGAGGCCTGCTGTGTCAGGCCAGTTCTGGATATCAAGGGCTACTTTTGATCTCTTTGTAAATTATTTTTCAGTTATGGGTTTCTAGTTTATCTCCACTGTGGTCAGGGAACACAATGTGCTCTTTATGATCCCAACCCTTCTTATTTGTTGAAATGTTTTCTGACCTAGCATACTGGTCTATATTGGTAAGCATTTCATGTACACTTGAATAGAATGTTTATTCTGCACTTGGGAGTGTAGTCATCTATACATGTCACTGAGATCAAGTTTGTTAATAGGTCTGTTCATATTTTCTATAGTCCTTTAATTATATTTTGCCTTCTTATTCTATTAATTAAAGAAGAGTGTGTTAAAGCTCTCATATAATTGTGGAAATGTATATTTTTCCTTTTGGTTCTGTCAATTAGTATTAAACATGTTTTGAAACTATGTAATTAGGTATATATACAAAAGACAATATTATATCTTCTTATTGAATTTATTATTAGTATTAAATGCATCTATTTCTAGTAATATTTTTGTGTCAAAAGATGTTTGTCTAATATTATACAGCCTCTCCCATCTGCCTTTTGGCTGGTTCTCACAAGATACATTTTTTTTCCGTCTTTGCACTTTTAGGCTATGTATACTATATTTTTGTTGTGGCTCTCATAACCCAGTGTATTTGTACTTTGTTTTTATCCTGCTTACAATCTTTGATTATTAATTGGAATTTGACTCTATCATAGTTAATGTAGTGACAGTTATATTTGGGTTTAAGCCTTCCATGTTGTTTTCTATTTTTCTACTATCTTCTTTGCTTATTAATACTTTCTTGCTTTTTTGAACTAAACAGGGATTTTAAAAATTATTCCACTTTTTTCTACTTCATTACCATATAATTTATATATACTTTTAGTATTTCCTGAGAAATTACTCTGGGAGTTACAATATTCACCCTTCATTTAATATATTTTGCTGTAACTCCTCAACACAGGGATCAAACCAATGTCTCTTGCATCTCCTACACTGGCAGGCAGATTCTTTACCCCTAGTGCCAACTGGGAAGCCCTAATTTTAGCATTTCCTTAGAAATTACTCTGGGAGTTACAATATTCATCTTTCATTTAATAAAATTTGCTGTAAATATACATATACAATGTAATATAATGTAATATACATTTGCTACTTCCTAAACAATAGACTTTTATAACATTTTAACTCCATACCTTTTGCCTTTTAAGGTATTATTTTTGTCATCTAGTTTACATCTGCATATTTTTATAACTAGCAAGTCTTTTCTTCTTACTAAGGTCTTGAAATAATCCATGGAGATAGATATTTACTAACTTATTTTCCCATTTCTGGTGCTCTTCATTCTTTCCTGCAATTTCATGCTTTCAAGATAATCAATCTTCCCAAAGAACTCCATTTAATATTCATTTAATATTTACTGAAGTGCAGGTCTATTGTCAACACATTCTCTGTAAAAATGTTTTTATTTTGCCTTCATTTGAAAGACTCTTCGGGCTGTGAATAAAATTGTTGGCATTCCAACCCACCCCCACCCCAGAACTTGAAAGACCCTTGGGGCATTGTATCCTGGATTCCATGGTTATTGTTGGAAATTAGCCTTCGGTTTTATTGCTGCTTCTCTAAGGTAATATGCATTTTTTTCTTTGTCCATTTTGTTTAGCAGTTTGTGACATGCTTGTTTGCTTATATTCACATTTACTTGGTTTCACAGAGGTTCTTAAATAAGGAGTGTAATGCCTTCATTTAATTTTTAAAATGGAATATTCTAAACCAGTATCTCTTTCAATATTACTTATTTTTCACTCTCTTTCACCTCTCTTTCTGAACTCAGACCTCTTTCCACAGCCTAGGAAGACAGCTGCTTTCTGCCTGGGTCTAATCCTTTACGCTCTTTGGAGTAGAAAATGTTTTTTAAACATTATCTCATAAAAAGTGAAAGAACTTATTCCTTCCCTTTACCACCCCAAACACTTCCTGTGGTCCCACAAAGGAAAATTCTTGTCTCCCTTGGAATTCTTGAGGAAAAATGATCTACCATTCTTTCCGCCTCTCCCTGGTTCCCATAGGTGTGGACATTTTTATCAAATTAGTGATGTGATGTTAAATTGACATCTGCTTTTCCATTTGATACAGTTAGGTGCTAAACACTGTGATAATTTAGTAACAACAGGCAAGATCATAGAGCTTTCTAGGTGAAAGAATTTTTTTTTTTTTAATTATCTGGTTAACTTAGGAATTAAGGAGAGTAATGCCCAGAGAGGCTCTGTCATTTATATATGGTCATGCATAGATAGATTTGTACTAAATACTTAAATATATAAATGTATTAAGTGCATGCATAGATTTGTACTAAATAAAATAGTTGTTTGCATTTTATACTTTTTCTTTTAAAACTAATAGCCATTGTCTTTGCTCTATACATACAAATCAGAGAAGACAGATGAAACTTCCGCGAGCAATCTCACCTATCAGTGTATCCAAAACTACCATTAACACTAACGAAAGTCATCCCTGTGATCATGGTGTCATCAAGCAGAGAGTCACTTCTTTGAATTTTTAAGGTTTCTCTTAGAATATTTAATTTTTCTCTTTGTGGTAGAAAGTGATTTTTTCCCCCCTGACATTTCAGTGATCACAAGGCAGCCCAGTCTCACCTAAAAACGACAACAATAAAATATATGTGACAGTGTGACGGGAAACACTAGTCTGTGTTTGGGAGGTTGTAGGTTGTCATCATTTTTAAAAAGCTCGCAAAAGCTAAAGTGACGGATGTCAGTGATTGTAATTTTTTTCCAGTGATAGCCATCAAAAGATGGCGCTGTACATATTTTAATGTATCTACAACCCAACTCAAACAGTTGCTTTGGAAAAAGGAAGAAATTCTGACAATACTTAGATGAGCTGAATACTTGTGATCCTCTTGTTATAATAAAATTCACCAGTGTTTAAAAAAATAGAAATAATCAATGCATGACTTTTAAAAATTCAGGCTCACACATTTAGGAAGAGATTCTACTGCATTCCTTAGGCAACAGCCTGGTGGGTTAGGAGAAATAAGAAATATTATCCAGTTTTAGTAGAGAGTCAGAATTGCTCATTACAAATAGCACAATATAAGGGGGCAGAGGGGTCGCAAAGAGTCGGACATGACTGAGGGACTGAACTGAACTGAAGGGGGCAGAAGCATTGATTAGAGAATAGCATTCTTTGAACTGGTCAAAACAGCTGAATGAGAGTTGAAAACTCAATCAACTACATAATTGAGATAGCCCATGACTAACAAACAACCTAATATTCTATAAAGCATGGCACATGTTAGGAAATTCACTAAATCACTGAAGTCAAATTAAATATTTTAGTAGAAATATTTCAACCATGAAGTCTAGTGCAATACCTCAAATTTGATCCACCAAGTTGTGATATAATTTCTATTTGCCCCAGCAGATATGTTCAGAATAAGCATCAAGTTAGCTTTAGGCTACAGACTTCTTTGGCTCCCCTATTAGCAACAGTGGGCAGTTGCTAAAAGTGAGGCCTTAGATAACAACCTGTGTTCTGAAACATAACAGGTGTAAACCTCTATGCCCCTAAATGGCAAAACCAGGCACTATTTTGACCCATGAGATGTTCCCTAATTTCTTCGCAAATGCTCCTTGAAAAACAGGTCAAGTTTCTGTTTTCTTTCTGCCTAGTTTTTTGGTACTTGGCATTCCCCAAGATCCCAAAAGACACTGATGCAAGACCTATGAAAGCCTGTCTACTATGGATTCTCAATTTTCTTCTTAGAAATGTTGTAATTCAGTACCTGACATCCTTAGCATCATTGTTCTATACTTTCTGACTCCTAATTTCCCAAGAATCAGAACCAACCTTTCTCACCTCCTTTTCCTTTTAAACACAATTACCCAGTAGATTGAGGCCTTTGGATTTGCAAGAAACTATTCTAGACACTGTATATTCTGACTGAAATGATTAAGACCTACAAATTTCTTGTTCTTGTGGAGTATACCTTCTACATGAAGAGACAATAAACAAAAATAGTTTTATGTAAGAAGTAATATAAAATTAAATAAGGTAATTTGGTACTAAGAAATAACATTTTTATAGAATGTTTCAGGGTGCCTGATAGAGGACTTAAGATTTCAGCCAATGAGAAAGAGACAACCAAGGAAAGACGGAGCTATACCATCTGAGAAATGGGATCAGTTAGTGCAAAGCCTCCAAGGCAGGAATGAACTTGACAAATTGGAGGAACAAAAAAGGACAGTGAGGCTAGATAAGACAGAGAAATGGAGAGAGTGGGTAATTCGAGGTAGAAAAGTCAGTAGGAACCAAATTTTGTAGGTCCATGTGGACCACAGCACAGAGGTTGTATTTTATTCTAAGGGCAATACAAAGATGTTAGGTAATTTTAGACAGAAAAGTAACACTATCTGATTAATATTTTTACACAGTGCCCCTGGCTTCTATGTGGGAAATAAAATGCAGCTGTTGTGTTGTGACAATCATGAGGTCTTTTAGGGTGACGGTCAATATGCCTTAGCTGATGCCAGGCAACAGATGAGGGTGACCTGACCAGAGCTAGTAGTATTAAGATGGAGAACAATGGATATATTCACAATAGAGTTTGGAGCTATGGTCCACAGGACTTACTGATGCTTTCACTTTCCATCTTCTTAACACTGACTAGTGCATACAACCCCTCGAACCTTGTGGTCTGCTTTTCACTTAAAGACTTTCCTTAGCTCTTATATGAATCTTACATGTTCAGATAAGCTACCTTTGTTATTCAGTTCAGTTCAGTTCAGTAGCTCAGTCATGTCCGACTCTTTGAGACCCCATGAATCGCAGCACGCCAGGCCTCCCTGTCCATCACCAACTCCCGGAGTTCACTCAAACTCACGTCCATCGAGTTGGTGATGCCATCCAGCCATCTCATCCTCTGTCATCCCCTTCTCCTCCTGCCCCCAATCCCTCCCAGCATCAGAGTCTTTTCCAATGAGTCAACTCTTCACATGAGGTGGCCAAAGTACGGGAGATTCAGCTTTAGAATCATTCCTTCCAAAGAAATCCCAGGGCCGATCTCCTTCAGAATGGACTGGTTGGATCTCCTTGCAGTCCAAGGGACTCTCAAGAGTCTTCTCCAACACCATAGTTCAAAGGCATGTTGCGACCCAGTAAATTAAAATGACTGTATCAACAAAATTTAAAATGTCCTTATTATTTGGAGCAGAGGGTGTTTAACATAAATCTTGGGTTTGTTTGGTTGGATTGGGTTTTGTTTTGTTCTTTGATAAGAATATTTTAAAACAGTCTTGATTTTATGTTAGCCAAAGCTTTATTCCCTACTTAGAATCTAACAAGTGCATAAACATCTTTGTCTTTCAAATTCTGCTCTTAAAGGTATGAGGAAAGTCTGTGAGAAAAATAGCTATAAAATGGTTTCATATTTCTACTGATGGGCTTGTGAAGCACAGCCTCTTCTCAAAAAAGATCTGAAAGTCGATACTGAAACAGAAAAACTAAACCGAATGCTATTCTGCCTTATGTTCTATCAGGCAAATTGACAGATTATGATTGTCAAAGCCTTATTACTGGCAGTGCTGAAAAGAATATAATTTAATTTTCAGATCCCTTGATGCAGTTCAGGAGAAGTCCTATAATACTATAACAATTGGACTCAGAGAATATTAACTTTAAATTACCTGAGTGTTACTTTATTTTCCGAGTGCTACTGGGTATCTAAGCAAAATATTATTTTTATAATTTACTGTGTCATTTGAAAAGTTTAATCAATTAGGACAATTATGTATATATATGAATGTCAGGCACCCTGCACATTTAATTATTGAAGAAGCAAAATCTCCCAGTGTATTTGGGAGCAGAGAAGTAAAATTCCTAAAGGATATGAACTGTGTGCTTGGTCTTATGAAACATGAGGTGTTGCAGGGAAGAGCCAATTCTGACTTCATACTGGAACTATTTCTTTGACTTGCTTTTTATTGTTTTTGTTATTATAATCATACATAAAAGCCCTGCCTCAGAAAACCCTGCCTCTTTGCCTGACTGTTAAACCAAAGTTCCTTTGGTCAGAACCCTATCCACCTGTAGATGGCAGGAAGGAAGAAATTAATACATCCTCTTCTGAGGCCTGCGATTCTAGGAGATACTTGCAAGATTAATGGCCTTTTTACTTTATTTTCTCACCTCTTCTCATCTCTGTTCTAGAAAAGAACAGAGTTTCTCGGCAAAACTCTGTTAGCCTTTGTCTTACTTCATTTTGCACTCTAAGGCCAAACTTGCCTGCTATTTCAGGTATCTCTTGATTCCTACTTTTGCATTCCGGTCCTCTATGATGAAAAGGATATTTTTTTTTTTTTTTGGTGTTCTAGAAGGTCTTTTGGGGCTTCCCTTGTAGCTCAGTCAGTAAAGAATCTGCCTGCAGTGCAGGAGACCCGGGTTCGATCCCTGGGTTGGGAAGATCCCCTGGAGAAGGAAATGGCAACCCACTTCAGTATTCTTGCCTGGAGATTCTCACATACAGAGGAGCCTGGTGGGCTTCAGTCCATGGGGTCGCAAAGAGTCGGGCATGACTGAGCGACTAACACACAGAAGGTCTTTTAGGTCATCATAGAACTGTTCAATTTCAGCTTCTTCGTCATTGGGCTAGGGCATAGACTTGTATTACTGTGATATTGAATGGTTTGCCTTGGAAAGGAACAGAGATCATTCTGTGGTTTTTGAGATTGCATCCAGGTACTGCATTTCAGACTCTTTTGTTGACTATGAGGGCTACTCCATTTCTTCTAAGGGCTTCTTGTCCACAGTAATAGCTACAATGGTCATTTGAATTAAATTCGCCCATTCCCATTCATTTTAGTTCACTGATTCCTAAAATGTCAGTGTTCACTCTTGACATCTCCTGTTTGATCACATCCAATTTACCTTGATTCATGGACTTAACATTCCAGGTTCCTATGCAATATTGTTCTTTATAGCAGCATTGGACTTTACTTTCATCACAAAACACATCCACAACTGGGCATCCTTTCCCCTTTGGCTCAGCCTCTTCATTCCTTCTGGAGCCATTTCTTGCTTTTCTCCAGTAGAATATTGGACACCTACTGACCTGTGGGACTCATCTTTTAATGTGTTGTATAACCTTAAGAACATTCAGTTGCTAAGAACATTAAGTCGCTAAGTCTGACTTCTTCCGACCCCATGGACTGCAGCACACCAGGCTTCCTTGTTCTTCATTATATCCCTGGAGTTTGCTCAAACTCATGTCCATTGGTTCAGTGATGCCATCCAACCATCTTATCCTCTGTGCCCTTTTCTCCTACTGCCTTCAATCTTTCCCAGCATCAAGGTCTTTTCCAATGAGTTGGCACCTTGCATCAAGTGGCCAAAGTATTGGAGCTTCAGCATCAGTCCTTCCAATGAATATTCAGGGTTGATTTCCTTTAAGAACAATAGTAACCATTAAATGTAAAGTAATTAAGGCGTGATAAATTTTGGCTATTCATTATCTTTCTTTTTATATGATTTATTTAATTGTAAGGCTACATAATTCTGTTTCTGATGAGTTTGGCCATTAGCTCACAAAATTTAACAATAACTTGTAGGCCTGTACAAACCTGTCTCAACACACCACTACTTTAGGCCACATAACTTCTTAAGCTTTTTCTGAGCACAGTGTGGAAAGGAGGCTTTAAGGAGAGGAGAGAATGTATTATATTTTCACTTTAAAAAAACTCATCCGTGCAGCTGTGTGGAGAATAGGTTGGAAGGAGATGAGAGAGGAAGCACAGAGCCAGTGAGGAGATTACTGGTATCTGCTCTCTAGAGGCATTCTGATCTCTGATATAATATGGGCTTCAAAGGATATAAAGATATTTTCTTCTGACTTCAGCAAAAGTACACTTAGACATTTACAAGAAATTAAATGTCATTAGGGAAACACAAAACAAACAAACAAAAAAAAGAAAATGCAAAATAATCATGGAAACTCGATGTACTTCCAAGTACAGATTCTGTCTCCTACCTCAGAACTAGCCTTTAGTCACAGATGGCTCAGCTGATCAGGTTGGGTTGCAAAAAACACAGCCCTAATCCTTCTTTAAAAAAAAAAAAAAGTAAGTCTTCTTTATTTGGTTTGCCAGATGTAAAATTTACTTTCTGCTTCTGTAGCTATTGTCCTATAGTAACATCTTTGCTTGGACTCATCAGCTGCTAAATAGTTTCCTAGAGCTCTTACCTCATTGCACAGGTCTTCCCAAGCCATCAGTGTTTCCTCTCCTTATAAGGAGGCCAATTCTTTCTATATCAGAACACGTTTATGGTGCTTTGCAATTGATACAACTCTTCTGCCCACTTCATCTCACTTACTTTATCAGAGCAATGCTTTATGGTGTGGCCATAGGTACTGTATTCACTAGGGATATGTCCCAAGATTTGTGGGAATCTCATACTTGAGAATCTCGAATAACATCACATTTCAGCCATTAAATGCAAAGAAGCAGTAAATTTTTTAAAGCAGTTCTACAAGTACAGAGTGAGTGCCACATATAAAGTTATTACAGTATACTCTATCATTACCATTTAACTGACAATGGAGGTCTTCAAACCAGAGTGTGGAGACTTCCCAAGGAATGTGTGCATACTTAATAGTTTTAGGAAAGCAATTTCCAGAGCATAAACTTCCAAAGACACAGTTTCTTAAAATCAGTTTGCTTGACAACGTACATCTCAAACAGGTCTTCTCTCCAATTTCGTCTTTTATAACTCTTTAATTTTCACTTTATAAAAAAAAGCATATCTCTCACCTACTCCTAATGTTATCATGGTGTGTTGTCATAGAATAGAAAAATCTGAATGTCTAATATTAGGACAATTTGAAATATTATTTTATGTACTAGGAAAGTGAATGATCTAAATTAATAGGCAATAATTCTTTTTAAATCTGATACTTGTGTCTTTCAACAAAATTGATGGAAATTCTAATGAAGCTGTTGGCTTATATGTTATTAAAATAATTTTGAATGATAAATCACTAGGTACATAACTTGGAAAGTGTTCTAAGAATTGGATGTCAATATTCATAATGTCTATCTCCTTCTGTATTTTTTTATGGACAACATTTTTTAGCACTTCCGTCTATGAAAACAAAAACAGGAGTAGAATTAATGCTGAATTTTGGCTTAGTCTAGTAGCAATTCATATTCATCCACAGATAGAAGCTTTGTATTATCTTAAGATACAGATTTCCAGTAATTGTTTTCTCTTACGTGAATAACATTGAACTATACTATGTATTTTGTTTCTATCTATTGCACACTGCTGCTGCTGCTGCTGCTAGGTCACTTCAGTCGTGTCCAACTCTGTGCAACCCCATAGATGGCAGCCCACCAGGCTCCTCCATCCCTGGGATTCTCCAGGCAACAACACTGGAGTGGGTTGCCATTTCCTTCTCTAATGCATGAAAGTGAAAAGTGAAAATGAAGTCACTCAGTTGTGTCTGACTCCTCATGACCTCAGGGACTGTAGCCTACCAGGCTCCTCTGTCCGTGGGATTTTCCAGGCAAGAGTACTGGAGTGGGGTGCCATTGCCTTCTCCAGTCTATTGCATACTACTATAAATTATAACAACAATTAAACTCAAAATATATTTTAAATAGAATTTTGTGGTCCCAAGAAATAAAAAAAATTAAATGTAAATATTTCTGTTGTAAAGGAATATGATACTGTAAAGGAATATGATGCACGATACTGGATGCTTGGGGCTAGTGCACTGGGACAACCCAGAGGGATGGTATGGGGAGGGAGGAGGGAGGAGGGTCTAGGATGGGGAACACATGTATACCTGTGGCGGATTCATTTTGATATTTGGCAAAACTAATACAATTATATAAAGTTAAAAAAAAAAGGAATATGATAGAGTGATCAGTAATAGACTTTCAAATATAATATGTATGTTACTAAGATAAAATTCTGAGGGTACATGGAATGAAAATATGAGTTTAAGGAGGTAAATTGATATAACATTCTCTTACAAAGAGCTTGTCCATGTATTTTTGTAATGGATAACAGTAGTTATCAAGTCATTATGATATAAGAATTCTTTGGAACCAACTTAAGAAATGACATAATAGTTTTATTTAAAATTGCCTGTATTTATAGCATGCTAAAATTACATCATTTTTCAAGTATTTAAACTTATGACAGAAAATTTAACATGTCAATTTAAAATATGTAAAGGGGCATGTTACTTTTCAACATTCTTTTAGGGTGCATATAAGAAAAAATTCTTAAAAATTTGTTTTTCATTGGTTCATTAGATTTATTTCATTGATTTGTTTTCATTGTTCATTAGATTGAACATCTTCGTGTGTTTTTTTCATTTCTATCTATCATCAGCAGCAGCTGGTTGTGTTTTCCATCTACAAAGCCACACACTTCTTTCTTAATTGCTTCAAGAGACTTACTGTGTACACAGGGTCAAGCAGAAAACAATGAACCATGTGGCTAGTTGCCTACGGAGCAGTTAACAAGACTTATGCCCTAGCTAACTGGCTCATTTCTGCACAACAGCCCC
Source organism: Bison bison bison (assembly GCF_000754665.1). NCBI lineage: Eukaryota > Metazoa > Chordata > Mammalia > Artiodactyla > Bovidae > Bison > Bison bison. The sequence continues at coordinate 1,994,942 of NW_011494794.1, read as the reverse complement.
TTGGTACATGAGCCTCAATTTCATGCCTCAGTAAGATTACAAATTACCATGTCACGGTCCATCATGGTCACTTGCACAGGCTTGAGTCCATGAACATTAAATTTGTAAATACTATAGATCTACTGAAATTCCCCATTTACAGATGAAGAAACTGATATTCTGACAGGCTAAGTGATTGCCTAGGTTTACACAGCTGGTAAAAGGTGATCCAAGTCTCAAATCTACAACTTTGAATTTAGAGTAAGTACATATGCAGAGAGGGCTTCCCAGGGGGCTCGGTGGTCAAGAGTTTGCCTGCCAATGCAGGAGACGTGGGTTTGATCCCTAAGATTCCCCTGGAGAAGGAAATGGCAACTCACTCTAGTATTCTTGCCTGGGAAATCCCATGGACGGAGGAGCCTGGTGGGCTGCAGTCCATAGGGTGGCAAAAGAGTCAGACCCAACTTAATCGACTAAATAGCATGGACAACAAGACATGCAGAGAAGCACACATATACATACATATGTGTATATGTAGGCACACATTATGTATAGCTAACACTGTGTTTGCACAGGGTATAAGTCCGAGCTCATATTACACCAGTGGGACCACTGCATTTCACATGCCCTCGTCTCAGTGACTCTATTGCCTGAAGCACTGAGTAGGGACCCTTTGATTTGGGCTCTTTTGTGCTGCAGGAAAAGAGAGAAGTGAGGAACTAGAGGGCAACAAGCTATGCATGCCCTGCCAGCCCCGTGCCCTGCTAGCCACAGGCTTTTATTTTTAAATACCGTAGTTAGGAAAGGTAGGTGTGTAAGCAGAGGTGTTTTTTACATAGGTCTTTGTATGACATCAGGACACAAAAGATGAGTAGGTCTTCTGGAAATGAAGATTTGAACCAGTGTGGAAGAAGGTCATTTTTCTCATCTCTGCACAGAACACAGACTGCTCTGGCCCCTGGAGGGCTGGCAGCTCTGGGGACATCAGGAAAGGGCACCTTGCCGAGCATGGCTGTCATTCCAGTGGTGCATGGCAGCAGCAAGGGCACCAGTAAGGCTATCCTCAGAGAGGTGCATAAGTCCTAGGGGACCAGTAATGAGCTAAGAGCAAAAAGGACCACAGTATAAAAATGCTGGTGTGGTATATAAATAAACACACAAACTGGTAGACTGGTTCAAGACATGTAAGACTTCAGAATACTCTGGAATGCTTCCATACAATTTTCAGGGCCCTAGTGTTTTACCCAAATAGGTATAGGTGTGTGTGTGTGTGTGTATACATATACATACACACACACACACACACACACACAAAACCTATATACTTACCTGGTAGCTCAGTGGTAAAGAAACCACCTGCCAATGCAGAGACACAGGAGACATAGGTTCGATCCCTTGTTTGATCCCAGTAAGCATTAACATATCTTCAAACAAACTATGTTCAAATTATTTGAGTTCTGTTAAGGCAAAGTTTACTTTGAATCTACTTATTTTGTAGGAAGGGAATTTTTTTTTTCCTAATATTAGAAAAAGAAAGAGGACTCTTTGACTAAGACAATTTCATCTCCCATCTGGGCCAAGAAACATCAACAGACAACACTTGGGAGTGTGACATGTGGAATATTACCACAAATTTTAAGGAATTATACCAATCAATGGAGTTCAATAGTGTGTTCCTTGCATCAGCTTCAGCAACTGACAATTTCATTTGTGTTCTTTTCAGGAACACCTATTCAAGATATTTACAACTCAGATATGCAGGTTGGTTCTGGTATTATATGCTCTATATATTCTTTTCAATCTTTTCTCTCCCATGTAAAAGTGTAAAAATAGATTTTTTTATTGAGGTTTCAGGGCATCTTTGGTGCCACAGGAGCTCAAGAAGAGCTTTTTATTTTTTTTAAATAAAATTGTAAATGTCCTCAGACTGTCATGTCCAGGAGACTAAGCTCTTATGCTATTTAAAAATTTTATGTGATCATAAATCTGTTCCATAGTCAAGTTACTGTTTTAAAATATATTGTAACCTTTTCCTTCTCACTTCCTCCGTTTTCCCAAAGGATTTATAGGTGAATCTTAGTTTTATTTTGTTTAGAAAAATCATGGTATTTTTAATTTGGAATATATCTTTTCACTTGTTTCATTCATTAATGATATTTGCATGTATTAAGACAACAGCATGTTTGTGAACTGGTCAGTCATCAATATTTGAACTGGAATGTAAGAACACAAAGAATGAAAGCTTGGACAGAGCAGGGCTGCCAAGTTGTCCTAAGGTGTCCCCACCCATGGTTTATCTTTCCATATGTACATAAGCCCAACAACACATCAGGACTGGTTTCTCTAAGGCTGGTCTTCATTTGAGAGTGATGTGTCTCATTTGGTTCCACACTTCTGTGTTTTGTTTTGTTTTGTGTTTTATAAGAAATACATCATTTAAAAATTTATTTTGGCTTCATCATACAGCTTGTGAGCAGGGATTGAACCTGAGACTTTGGCAATGAAAGTGTGAAGTCCTATGGACCATGAGGGAATTCCCTACATTTCTGTTTTTTTATAGAACTCTTTTTCACTACAGTTAAGCACATTGTAATATGTTGATGGAAACATATTTTTGAGTTAAGAACTCTAAAGCAGCTACAGGATAACATCTATGCACCAAAATTATAAAGTGAGAAACACTTCTCAACTGCCTTAGAGCATTGCTCTTTTAATATGCAGGTGTTCAAAGTCATTGTTGCCATAAATCCTTCTAGCCTCCTTGTTAGGAATAAAGTGCCTTTTTAATAACTGAGGATGCATACAAGCTGGAGTAAGGTCATCTGCTCAGAGTCACATGGGACATTCAGAATATGTGTATACATGCCTGTATCTATGTTGGAACATGGGAGAGAAGAAGTGTCTTAAATTTTAAACTCTAGGTGCTTAACTTCATGACAAAGGAAGATATGATCAGATGCACATATTTACTCTCTGTTAAAGTCATGGAATTTGTCTAACTTCCAAAAATCTACGTTTTTTTTTTAATATAAATTTATTTAGTTGGAGGCTAATTACTTTACAATATTGTAGTGGTTTTGCCATACATTGACGTGAAGTTTGATTCTTGATGAGGTCCCATCACACTAGAGAAACCAAAGAGGGTAAATTTCTAGCTCTGTCCTTTTGGAAGCTGGAAAAAGAATATGCGATTTAGGATTGACAAAGGGATCTTTCCACCCAGGACTTAAGATCTTGAAGGAGTGCTTTTAGAGGGACTTAGAGACTATTCATGAAGAACAGAGAACTAGGTGGAGGAAGTAAACATCTATGGAGTGATTCCATACCACTGTGCCTGATGCATCGATTCTGGTTGGGTTCTTGATTTGGTGGCTTTTGGTGGTTCTAAGCTATTTCCTTAGTCCAGTTCTTTTTCCTTCCCAATGGTTTCTATCCTCCCAATACATTCTTCTTCCATTTAAACTAGAGCTGGTTCAGTTATTTAGAATACAGACTTCTGTCTGGAGCTTCGTACAGAGGAGTATTACCAGCCAGGCCAGGACTATAGCACATGCTTCTGTGTCATAAGGACACAGGAGCTGGTTGGAAAAGTCTCAAATGAAAGCATCCCAGAAGTTGAATGGATTGGACTGCTATTCCTGTTCAACAGATAGAAGGAAGTGAAAGTGAAAGTTTAGTCACTCAGTCATGTCCAACTCTTTGCAACCCCATGGACTATAGCCTACCAGGCTTCTCCATCCACAGGATTTTCTAGGCAAGAGTACTGGAGTGGGTCACTATTTCCCTCAACATATAGAGGAGTGGGGATATAAATAATAAATCTGAAAGCAGCTTGGTGTGATATGACAAAAGTAACCCTGGGCTCAGAGCCAGGGAAACTTCCTCTACCATATAGTTAGCCTGCTGACATCAGATGAAGTACTTTCTATCACTAAACAATTGTCCCTTCATCTGTAAAAGAGAGGAAATACCCACTGTGCAGCCTATTTCACAGGGATGTTAAGAAGAATAGAAAATAAATATATAAGGTATGCAAATAAAGAATGCGATTTATTGGTGTTGTTCAAGTCATGTCTGACTCTTTGTGACCCCCTGGATTGTAGCACACCAGGTTCCTCTGTCCTCCACTATTTCCTGAAATTTGCTCAAAATTCATGCCCATTGAGTCAGTGATGCCATCTAACCATCTCGTCCTCTGCTGTCCCCTTCTCCTTTTGCCTTCAATCTTTACCAGCATTAGGGTCTTTCCCAATGACTTGGCTGGCTCTTTACATCAGGTGGCCAAAATATTGAAGCTTCAGCTTCAGCATCAGTCCCTTCAATGAATATTCAGGATTGAATTCCTTTAGGACTGACTGGGTTTGACCTCCTTGCCGTCCAAGCAACTCTCGAGAGTCTTCTCCAGCACAATTTGAAAACATCAATTCTTTAGCACTCAGCCTTCTTTATGGTCCAACTCTCATATCGATACATGACTACTGGAAAACCATAGCTTTGAATATATGGACCTTTATTGGAAAAGTGATGTCTTTGCTTTTTGATATGCTGTCTAGGTTTGCCTTAGCTTTCCTTCCAAGGAATAAGCATCTTTTAATTTCATGGCTGCACTCACTGTCCACAGTGATTTTGGAGTCCAAGAAAATAATATCTGTCACTGTTTCCAATTTTTCCCCTTCTATTTGCCATGATGGGACTGGGTGCCATGATCTTAAGTTTTTGAATGTTGAGTTTCAAGCCTGCTTTTTCACTCTCCTCTTTCACCCTCATCCAGAGCTTCTTTAGTTTCTCTTCACTTACTGTCATTAGAATGGTATCATCTGCATATATGAGGTTGTTGATATTTCTCCCTGCAATCTTGGTTCTAACTTGTGATTCATCCAGCCCAGCATTTCCGATGATGTACTCTGCATATAAGTTAAATAAGCAGGGTGACAATGTACAGCCTTGCCATACTCTTTCCCAATTTTGAACCAGTGAGTTGTTCCATGTCTGGTTCTAACTGTTGCTTCTTGACATGCATACAGGTTTCTTAGGACATGGGTAAGTAGGTCTGGTATTCCCATCTCTTTAAGAATTTCTCACAGTTCCACACAGTCAGACTTTTGCTGTTGTTCAGTCACTCAGTCATGTCTGACTCTTTGTGACCCCATGGACTGCAGCACGCTAGGCTTCCTTGTCCTTCACTATATCCTGGAGTTTGCTCAAACTGATGTTCATTCAGTTGATGATGCCATCCAACCATCTTACCCTCTGTTGTCCCGTTCTCCTCCTGCCTTCTATTGTTCCCAGCACCTGGGTCTTTTCATTAAGTTGGCTCTTTGCAACTTGTGGCCAAAGTACTGGAGCTTCAGCTTCAGCATCAGTCCTTCTAATGAATATTCAGAGTTGATTCCCTTTAGGATTGACCGCTTTGTTCTTCTTGCTGTCCATGACTATATGAACCTTTGTGGATAAAGTGATGTCTCTGCTTTTCAATACACTGTCTAGGTTTGTCATAGCCTTTCTTCCAAAGAGCAAGAGTATTTTAATTTCATGGCTGCAGTCACTGTCTGCAGTGATTTTGGAGGCCAAGGAAATAAAATCTGTCACTGTTTCCCCATCTGTTTGCCATGAGGTGATGGGACTGGATGTCATGATCTTAGTTTTCTGAATGTTGAGATTTAAGCCAGCTTTTTCACTCTCCTCTTTCACTTTCGGCTCTTTAGTTCCTCTTAGTTTCCTGCCATTAGGGTGGTATCATCTGTATATCTGAGGTTATTGATATTTCTCACAGCACTCTTGATTCCAGCTTGTGATTCATCCAGCCCTGCATTTCACATGATGTACCCTGTATATGGTGTTTTCCTGGTGGCTCAGATGGTAAAGAATCCACCTGCAATGTGGGAGACCTGGGTTCAATCCTTGTGTTGATAAGTTAGATAAGCAGGTTGACAACATACAGCCCTGATGTACTCCTTTCCCACGTTGAATTAGTCTATTGTTCTATGTCCAGTTCAAACTAGTGTAGTCAATGAAGCAGAAGTTTGTTTGTTTGTTTTTTCTCTGAAACTCCCTTGCTTCCTCCATGATCCAATAATGTTATTTAGTAGACACTCAATAAATGATTATATTCATTACTGGTTTTGGCTTTATCACAGCTAAATAGTCACAATATCCAATCAAGATTTATTACTCAGGAAAAAAAAGAGTTAAAGTAGACAAACTCCTAGTTTGTCCCATATATTCCTAAGAAGACACAGACTTTCAAATTTCTTACCACCTACCAAGCACTTATTTTAAACTCTAAGAAATGCCACAGGAGTCAAAATTTTCTAAGTTCAGATGCTTGTACCTCAGGACTGAAATTACTCCTTATTCTTCTCTACCACACTTCCCCATGTTTAAGCTTTGTGGTTGTTTTTTTTTAATTCACTTATTTTTATCTTTTTCCACTTGGACAAGGAAACATTTCTAGACTGTCTACTCCTGTCTGTCATGGTAATAGTTTCAGACTTCCCAAGGGATCCGTGGGATTTCCCAGGCAAGAATACAGGAGTGGGTTGTCATTTCCTTCTCCAGGGGATCTTCCCCACACAGGAATCGAACCCACATCTCTTGCATTGGCAGACAGATTCCTTACTCCTGAGCCACCAGGGAAGTAATATGTTTAAAAGTACAAATATATGGTTAAAAGCAAAACTAATACAAATAAATGAACAATGAAAAATGGTAGAGGAAATTTATAGGCATAAATAAATATCAGGGGGCTTCCCTGGTGGCTCAGTAGTAGAGAATCCACCTGCCATTGCAGAAGATATAGGTTCAATCCCTGGTCAACGAAAATCCCATATGCTGCTGAACAACTAAGCCCGCGCACCACAACTATTGAGCCTGTGCTCTAGAGTCTTGGAACTGCAACTACTGAAGCCCACATGCCCTACAGCCTGTGCACCACAACAAGGAAACCAGCACAAAAAGGAGGTCATGCACTGCAACTAGAGTCACTGCTCTCTGCAACTAGACAAAGCCTGTGCCCCAATGAAGACCCAGCACAGCCAAGATAAATAAATAAAATTTAAAAGAAAATCAAATTAGATGTTGGATTATGTATTTTCCTAGGGATTTATGCAGTCACTACTTACCTTAGTATTTAAATGAAAATGGCTTGCATCTCATCCGACATGCATTGGAAAGCCATATGAGATGGACATTTCCACCTTCTCTATCCCCATGACCCACTGGTAGTTTTTTGTTCTGACCTCTTACCTCCATTGGATCTGAGTTTCACTTCTGTGGCTCGTTACCCCAGTCATCTCAAATAACTAATAAAGTTATTACTTTATTAGTTTTTGCCACTACAGTGGTTGAAAAGCAATGTCTTGTTTTAGTGTGAATTTATTTTAATATCAGCATTCTCTTCCATGTTATTATCTACTTGTATTTGTTTAGTAAACTGTCTAGTCTTTACCTATTTTTCTATAGGAATATTTTTCTCTTGGGGCCTTGTTTTACATATTATTATAAGTTCCCTACAAATTAAATATGCTACCTCAGTATGCATGTGATTTGCCTTTAAAATTGTTAATGGTACATATGACATATTTTGTTGTTGTTCATCTGCTTAGTCATGTCTGATTTTTCACAAGTTATATTTATCAGTCTTTTTCTTTATGAATTTTTTTTTACTTTGAAAACCTTATCATCTGAAGATTAGATAAAGCGTTAAGATTTCTTTTTTGTTTTCATTATAAAAATACAGATCCTCATTATAGAAAAAATGGATAAGGTAAAAATGTACAAAATAAAAAATAAAAATCATGTAAAATTCTCCTCCCAGAGATAGTGTTTTGTGGACACATATCTAACATTTTTAAAGAAAATTTCCCCCATAACTACTATATAACTTCATTTTTTAATTTAATGTATCAAAAGCATTTTTTCTCAATGTAGTCTGTGTAAGCTTGACAATATGGCTTATTTTTATAGAATATATGTTATTTCAACTTTATTAACTATATTCTCTCATGTTTTCTCATAGTATTATAAACTCTCTTTAAATAAAATTATTCCTGCTACTCACCGTTTAGCTGCTGCATGGGGCTATTCATGTGAACAGCACTCTGGCAGTAATCGACACCTGTAATTTGAAACATTTGCCCTTGAGAGCTGTGATTTGATGCTGAATAAGCATCAAAATAAGTGATGCTGAAATAAGCATCCCTTGTTATTTGAATCCAATATTTTCTTTAAAATGTGTTGGATAGAAAATACTGGGATGATAATATTCCACATTTTAAATGGAAGAAATAAAAATGTATTCCAAACCCACCCCAAGGACCCAAATGTAGCAATCCCATCCCCAGGCATTTTCACAAGAGAAATGAAAACTCCTATCTCAAATGTTCATGGAAACTATTCGCCTTGGCTTCTAACTAGAAACAACCCAAATACACGTCTGGTGAATGGAATAAACACAGTGTGGTGAGTCATAGTATTATTCAGCAACGTAAAAGAATTATTGATATCATGAAAAAAGTGATGAATTTCAAGCAATTTTTAAGTGAAAGGAGCCAGGTGCAAAAGACTAATACTGAATTATTTCATTTATATACACTTTTTGTTGTTGTTTAGTCGCTAAGTCATGTACAACTCTGCAACCCCATGGACTGTAGTCTGCCAGGCTCCTCTGTCCATGGGATTCTCTAGGTAAAAATACTGGAGTGGGTAGCCATTTGCTTCTCCAGGGGATCTTCCCAACCCAGGGACTGAACTTCCATCTCCTGCACTGAAGGTGGATTCTTTACCTGCTGGGCCACCAGGGAAGCCCATATACACTGTTAGGAAAAGTCTAAGTTTTAGAGACAGAAATCAGATGAGTAGTTGCTAGGACCTGGGGTTGAAGAGAGGGGACTGACTATAAAGTGAATCATGGTAATTTCATAGTATTGATAAAAATATTGTCTGTTACAATTGTGGCTATTGATTCCATTTTAAAAAGTTGCATATCAGCAAAAATAGTGGCATTATCAATATTTGATTCCTTGGAGGCACTATTATTGTATATTAGGCTAAATACGGTGGCCTCTGTGTGAAAGAGTAATACTTAGCACTACAATTAATAAGAAATTGAAGTCTATAAAAGGTACTTGGTTTGCTTTCCATATGGTAGGAAAGTGAGTAGCTCTTCTGATTGGATAACAAGTGTCTTCACAAGTCAGGTGGTTTTTTTATTGTATTTCCAACAAAATTGAAGGAAGACATATTAAATTACTCACTCTAGATCATTAAATATAATTTTCATGATAGAGTACTTAGAATTTCTTTGACATATAATTTGGAATAAGTTCAAATAATTGAATAACAGTACATAATAAAATTTCTTCCCATCCCATCTACTTATTTAACTACTTACCTTTTTCTTAGTAATTTTTATTTATAAAAAATGAAACAAAGGATTAGAATTGATGTTTAAAGCAATCTTATTTCAACAATAAATATATTCATTAATAACAATACAGAAAGTCTCTACACATGATGAGCATTATCTAAAATATTCACCATGTATATTTTATGAAAATATATATTTATAATGACTCAATATGTTTGTTATCCATCGTTTTGTTTTATATGGGTCTTTTTGATCAATTGTGTAGTAATAATTATTAGTAAATTAGCAAATTATTAGTAAGTAAATCAATCTAGAAATAAAAACAATTTCAACATTTAAACCCTATATTCAGATGAAAATTAAAATACTTCTACATGAAAATTGATATTCATTTTTATTTTCTGTCTCAGACCTAAAGGAGAGATTAGTAAAAATTTTTGAGAATAGAAAAATTAGAATAAAAATACATGGGAAAAGTGGAATGGAAATAAATTCAAGCAGAAAGAATGATTATATACAATTTCTGTCCCTGATAGAAGAGTTCTATTTTTAAATGAATACTGTTACTAAGGCATTTATATTCTACTTAGCCTATTCTATTAGATTTTATTGGATATAATTTAAAAAAGGATATGACACTCTTATTTTTAACATTTCAATATTTCCAAAGCACTGGAAATTATATTTCTTGCAACTAAGGATAATTAATTAAAAATGTATGAGTGGATAAATTGTTTTCCATGATTTTTAAGGCTTATTTGAGCAAAAATCTTAAATAATGATTACATGAACTACATAGCATGTATTTAATGTGTTTAATATATGTTCATTCCAATGACAGTCATCAAAATTGTAGAATATACGTCTAGCTATTTTTACATAATATGCTAGCAAAACAGCAGAAATTTTTGCCTGAATTATTTAAAATCCTGTAAATATATACATTTTAATTAAATTAAATCATCAATTTGATAATTTTTTTCTGATTATCATAGGGACATATAGTCATTAAGGAAATTCTGAAAATTTTAAAAAGACAAGAATAATAAAAATAACCCCCAATCCCATGATCAACTTACAGATGCTTTGTGTGTGTGTGTGTTTACAAGCACACTTTACAGGTTGTGATTTTTATGGTCTCTTGTTTTCTGCTTTTTTTCTTAACAAGTCATGAATATTCTTTTATGTCATTAGTCTACAAAAATTAAATTTATCTTCAGTTTTTATAATTCATTATAAGAAAATTATAATTATGCCACTTCTATGACAGGTTCACTTAGCATGAGTTATAACAGAAAAAATATTATCATCAAAATGATCAATAGAAGAATATTTAAATTTAAAATGACATACTATTCCCTATTCCGTTATTAACTCATTTTTAGTTACTGCTGAGCTCTACAAGAGCCATATTTAAACATTACTTATTTTTGGAGTTTAGACTGAAACAATATTCCTTGACTACTCTTCAGATAAGAATTTAATATGTATTTGATTACCTCCTCTGGGTTTTTCAAGAAATTCAGATGTGCTGTGACTTCTCTGAGTTTTTATATGTTTGTCTGCCGATTTTTCCTATTGCTTCGACCACAAAGGTCAAGTTAGTTTAAAATAAAATGCATGACTTGTGACATTTATTCTTCAAATTCTGATTTTTCAGAATAGTGTCTTACAGTAGTACTTAGACATTTTGTAAGAAAGGAAGCCTGGCATGCTACAGTCCATGGGGTCACAAAGAGTCAGACATGACTGAGCAACTGAACTGAACTGAACTGAAGAAAGGAAAAAACCTTGTCTAGTTAAAGTGATTTTTATTATTGCGGTAGTAGCAGTTGTTTTGTGTTTGTCCTATCTAAATATCTGTAGAATTTTATCTTTAAAGTAATTTTGCAAAAAGAGTCCTGATGTGGTTTTCTTTTCATCAAAGGTTCTTGAAAGAGTATGACTCATCTGTCCAACCCAATTATCTCTTTCTCTCTCTCAAGGGGCTAGTGGTAAAAAAAAAAAAAAAAAAAAAAACAACCTACCTGCCAATGCAGGAGACATGAGAGACATGGATTAAACCCTGGGTGGAAAAGATCCCCTGGAGGAGGGCATGGCAACCCACTCCATTATTATTGCCTGGAGAATCCCATGGACAGAGGAGCCTGGCAGGCTGCAGTCCATAGGGTTGCACAGAGTCAGACAGGACTGAAGCAACTTAGCATGCATGCTCTCTCAAAACAATTATAGTCACTAATTTTTTTAATTTATATTTTTATTCTTGGTTTTTGCCTTATTTTATGGGGCTTATACTTGGGGAACATCTACAATGTTTATACCTTTTTGCATGGGAGAACATGCAAGTTGTACTTCACATAATTCTTTTTTTTTTTTTCTTTCTGTTATGCTGCCTGGCTAACTTTTCTACACAGAGTTTTAGACTTCTACTGAAATTTTGGTGCCAATATTTTTAGTTTACCCTTTTCTATCTTTTAACTGTTATTTTTAATCTCAATATATTTACTTTGCCATTCTTCTTACTGTTTTTTCTCAGTATGATTTCTTCTTATAACTGCCTCATTCTATTCTATCCACAATCTTTGCTTATTCTATTGTGAATACCCAGAAGGGTTTCTCTTGGTTCTTTCAGTTAATCAATTTCAGAGATCTGTTTTACTCTTTGATTTTTCAGAATAATGTTTCTTCTTGCTTGTTTTGCATTATTTTTTGTGACTCTCATTTACATTTTATCTTTTAACTCATCTTTAAAAAACAGAACATCTATGCAAAAATATTTGCCCACAGACAAGTGCTGTGGAACTTCCTGGACTCCGTTCACTGTGCCCTTTACCTTAGAACTTTTGTGTTCAGAAGCAAAGTGCAGGGGATGACAGATGGCTAAACCCATAGAAATGTGTGGTTGTGTCTCCTCAAATCACATTGGAATGCTTCTGAACTAAGGAAGAGTCTTCCCCAACTCCCACTGCTGCCTTTCTGGATTCTTTGAAGTTAGAGCATATTTTTAAAAAATCATTATGCATATCTCAGTATTTACCATTTACCTGCCCATATATAATATATTGCAGGTATTCCATAGAATTAAACATACCATCAACAGTTTCTTTTTCTATCTCTTTCCTCTCTGTCTTGTGCGCAGATGCACGTGCGCGTGGGCACACACACACACTCTCTCTCTCCACACTTAAACACATTTCTGGCCACTTTTTCTGAGCATTAGGATACCCAAAAAGCAGCACCTACACCATAAAAGGATTGCTAAGTTTTATTGTTGATGTGGAAGCCCATTTAAGTACAAAAAAAATTTTTTTGGATGTATAATAGCTAATAGAATGTTTAAGTGCTAAGTCACTTCAGTTGTGTCTGACTCTTTGTGATCCTGTGGACTGTAGCCCACCAGGACCCTCTGTCCATGGGATTCTCCAGGCAAGAAGACTGGAGTGGGTTGCCATAGCCTCCTCCAGGGGATCTTCCTGACCCAGGGAACGAACCCACATCTCTTATATCTCCTGCATTGGCAGGTGGGTTGTTTGCTACTAGCACCACCTGGGAAGCCCACTTAGTAGAATAAAAGATTCTAATTCTCAAACTAAAAACTAAGCATTCTCAAACATTTTGACAGATTTTTTACAATATTTCCTTTAGTTAGTTAGTTAAGTTGCTCAGTCGTGTCCGATTCTTTGCGACCCCATGGACTGTAGCCCACCAGGCTCCTCCAATGGGATTCTCCAGGCAAGAATACTGGAGTGGGTTGCCATTTCCTTCTCCTTTCTATTCCTACTAATTCTATAGTAAATATCTTCATACACAGACCTGTGGGTCCACTTTGGGTGATTTCCTTTAGAAGGCCTCACTAGAGGGAAAAGTAGGCGACACTTTGGGAGTCAGCTTATATTGCCATGTTGCTTTCAGAAGGACTCTCTTGGGTTTTAAAAGCATGAGCAGAAAATAAGCTCTCTTGTTTTATTGCAAAGTTACTACACTTAAAAAGGCACTTTCAAACATCTTTCCTTCTCTTTCCCCAGGAGAAATTGAGGAGCCATCGTTTTGCTTTCTAGCCCTCTTTTAGGAGAAATACTATTAGGGCAAACAAACATAAATGAATCTGCCAATTCTGATAAAATCCTTTCTTGCTGTTGGTTTCCTATAGCTCAGACAAATTTCACAGAAATTTTTATGAGACATTGGGAACAACCCCCTTGTTAAGAATAGCATAAAGCTGAAAGGTTTAAAAAACACAGTACAATATTTTAAGAAATGTCATTGTTACATTGGATCTGAGAAAATTCAGAGCAAACACATAAGCATTAGAGTCTAAAGGTGAAAATAAGAAGCCTTCACTCACTCATCTCATCAGAACCATTCTGTGTTCTGGTCCTCACCTTCCCAAGTTTTGTTTATTGTATGTATCTGATTGTCAGTAAAACTAGACTAAGGTGTTCATTGGTAATTAATTGATCTAAAAGAATAAAAATGCAACAAAAGGCATTAAAGATATGTCTGAACATGAATCCTGTTTGCTCTCAGCATCACTCTCTGAGTCACATAAAACATACTATGTTGCTTGGAATTTGAATGGGTTTATAATTATCGAAGTTATGTATTAATATTTCACCTGACTACATGCTCAGATATCCAGAGGAATATATTTTATTTTTTAAGTCACATTATTTAGGAAACTGCTTTCTCTATTCACACTTGAAGTAATTTCAAAGATAAAATTGAATATTTCTTGAAAGAAACAAAGAAATTCTTTAATGGAGGTAAGAAATATATATATATTCCATTTCATAGATAAAACCCAAAGTCCCAGAAAATTACTAAATTCCTGAGTTAACACAGTTTGTACCATACAAATGGCAGATTCGAAATCTACATCTGTTGAATTGAGCTAGTTTTTATTCTCAACATAATAAAAAAGTAACTGTCACAGCCTTCCAGAGAATTACATATCTTCTTGAACACTAACATTAAACAAAATAAACAAAGTTTTGTGTCCTCTGTCCTTAAATTAAAATTCAAGCAATGCCAATGTATTTAACTTCGCTCTTGGAAAAGAAACCTAAATTGATTAAAGCCCTCATTCGATCCTTTCTATGGATCTTGGCTTGGTGTAAAGATCTGGGCCTTTGCTTCCTTTGGGGAAAAAGCAATGTGTCTTTGGCTTGTCAACAACTGCTGTGTGGGCTATTTCAAACATAGGAGATGATTTTGTTCCCAGTAGAGTTTGTAGTTTGTCACTGGACAAATTCCTTCATATGAAGATGGCCCCAGACCTGATGTAGTTATACCACTTGTGAAAATTCAAGATGCTGGTGGAACAGAGATCTTTCTGATGCATGATTTTTCTTCCAATTTGTCCTCTAATTATGGACCAAACTGAACCTATTTTATGTTGAATATTACTGAGTATTGACCTGTGATTCTTCTATAAACAAAGAAGAAAAAACACTTTAAATTTAGGTAAGGATATAAAGAAAACCTGGGCTTCCTAGGTGGTGCAATGGTAAATAATCTGTCTGCCAATACAGGAGACACAGGAGACGCCAGTTTGACTCCTGGGTTGGGAAGATCCTCTGGAGGAGGGCATGGCAACCCACCCCAGTATTCCTGCCTGGAAAATTCCATGGACAGAAGAACCTGGTGGGGTATGGTCCAGGGGGTCGCAAAGAGTCAGACATGACTGAGCATGCACGCACACACACACACCTCACACAAAGAAAAGCTACTCTGACATAAGAATATCTGATTCATAAATTGTGACATTCTATGAAATCTGATGTTGAAACTTTAATAGCAAGTATATTTTTAAAGTTTTCACTCTGAGTTCAAATGTTCAGAGTTAGTACATGGATGAAAAAAATATGGGTGCTCTTTGCCATCACCTCATCTACCTGTTCCGGAGAAGGCAATGGCACCCCACTCCAGCACTGTTGCCTGGAAAATCCCATGGACGGAGGAGCCTGGAAGGCTGCAGTCCATGGGGTTGCTGAGGGTCAGACGTGACTGAGCGACTTCACTTTCACTTTTCACTTTCATGCATTGGAGAAGGAAAGGGCAACCCACTCCAGTGTTTTTGCCTGGAGAATCCCAGGGACGGGGGAGCCTGGTGGGCTGCCGTCTATGGGGTTGCACAGAGTCAGACACGACTGAAGTGACTTAGCAGTAGCATCTACCTGTTCAGGATTCTGGCTCTTTCTGTATTCTACTGCTCAAAACTCCTCACAAGTTCTCTGTTGCCATAGAAAAGGTCCAAACCACTTAGACATTGTCCTCTGTAATTCACCTTTTCCCAGCACCATGGTTTCCTATTTTATCACCAATCCAACGGATATATGTTGGTCACACCACACAACAGGTTATTTCTTTCCTAAACACCTGTGTTTCTGTATTTCCGATCTACCTTCTTCTCGCTTCCTCTTTCAAGACTGATGTGCAGGGGATTCAGTTATAGTGATTTTCAGGCCTTGTAGAAGCTATCTGTAGTGCAATACTTTACTTATCTTTGAAAATTGAGTAGAGAGTAGGGGAGCTTAACCCAGGCAATGCCAAGTCTCTCTTTCCAGAACAGGTTATATGCCATTTATCAGCCTAATTTTATAATTTACCTTCACCTTTCAGTGGAAAAAAAAGACATAGATTTAGTTGATTAAGGCAGGGTAAGACAAATATCTCCAGTTACCTCCTCTAATTTTATTCTCTTCTTCCTGCTAACTAATAGTGCCACAATTCTATTTAGGATATTCAGTCTTCTTATTTTCTTCTGTTTAGAATGCAGACAATAAAGGTTCTGAAGGTATAGCAGCCATTTTGCTCCCAAGAGGTGACCACCATAAGTTAAAGACCTATATTCTAAGGATGACTGAGCAGAAAGGCAGAAATATCTTGGATCCCACATGGCATCATTGAATTGTCACCAGCCCTTGTTTGTCCACATTGAAGTTTGTGTTTATAGGCATAAATCATTTCCTGTTTGAAAGTTTCAGTTGTTGCAGCTGAATCCATTATTAACTGATATAAAGGACTAAACAAAAATTTAGATACTGTAATTTTATTAAACCATCAATAACATCCCACTGAGTTTTCTATGAACAACCACCCATTTGCTTTCTCTGCTGCTACTGCTGCTAAGTTGCTTCAGTCATGTCCGACTCTGTGCAACCCCATAGATGGCAGCCCACCAGGCTCCTCCGTCCCTGGGATTCTCCAGGCAAGAACACTGGAGTGGGTTGCCATTTCCTTCTCCAATGCATGAAAGTGAAAAGTGAAAGTGAAGACGCTCAGTGCTCAGTCGTATCCGACTCTTAGCGACCCCATGGACTGCAGCCTACCAGGCTCCTCTGTCCATGGGATTTTCCAGGCAAGAGTGCTGGAGTGGGGTGCCATTGCCTTCTCTACTACCTTTCATTCTCAGATTTCCTTTTTGCCTGTCTCCTCTTCATGACCTTAGTTATCAATATTCAGACTCCCCAGAATCTGGTTCGTCATCTAATCCCAGCTGGACTTTCTCTCCTTCCTTCTCCCAACTCCAGGAAACAACTTCTGAACCTGCCCTCAGTTCCTTGCCTCTCACCTTGACCTCATGTAAGAAGCATCCTGCCTTCCTCTGACACTTGGTTTCTTTGATCACTTTGCCTTACTTTCTTCTTGCCAGAGAAAAGGATCAGAGAGATTCAGGGATTAAAAAAAATTCCAATCAAGCCAGAAAATGGCTGCCAAAACCAATGGACACTTCATAGCCAAAATAATTTATATTTACAAGAAACCAGTTTACCTTCCTTTTCAGACTTACAAAATCCTACACTGGAGGTCAGCTGTCCTCTAGCCTATGGAAGAATAATGATTCTTTACATCTTGCTGGATGATTCTATCTTCATTTTAAGATTAGGGGCTATTTCTGGAACTGGCTCAGTGACAAAAGTGATCTTCTGCCAGTTTCAAAGATAAACAGCTTCAAGAAGTCAAAATGATTTCATGAGTTTTCACTAAAAGCTATAACTCTGACTTGAACTTTTCAATAGTAATGGCTCCAATGATTGAATTAATGCTCCTGGAACAAAATGCAAAGGGATAGTACTTCAGAAAAATATTTTTGAAAGACTAGCCATCATGCAAAACTACAGAATAGTGGCTTATACATTTTCATATTTTGTAGACTGCTTAAGAAGTCTAGCACTGATATGGCCACCCACTGGGTTGCTTGTGCCATACATACATTATTCTGAAGGAGCTACTTGTTTCTAAAGATGCAAATGATCATAAACATTCTTGGATGCAAAAAGGTATCATGGAGCAAACTATAATAATCTGCAATTTGGGGAAAGGGCAGTTCCTCCAGAAACATATTATAATTGGGCTCTGCTTTCTAATCAAAGATGACAAGATTAAGGATAGGTACTTGATCCATACCAGGTACATTAAAGTCCTTCCCTACTAACGTGGAATTATAGCTCAGAGATTTGAGTTGTACTATGGATATTCCTTTAATAGAAGAAGTTAAAATTTGAAAGTTGTTGTAGCCAAGATCTGAACTATGGGTTGAAAAGAAAAAAAAGTCAGGTTTCAGAGAAAGATCAAATAATATTGGATACTCAGAGAGAATAATAAATGAGAGATAGAGAGAAATGATTTCCCAGTTTCCCTAAGTGTATCAGCCTTTCGTTACAGTTCATTCCTGAGTTCTGCTACTCACAGCCCATACTGTACTTGAAATGTCCTATACCTTAATAATAAATTCACTCTTTTTGCCAAATTTAGCTACACTGGGGTTCTTTTATAGATGTATTAAATTTCTGTTTCCTGCAACAAATAACCTTTCAGCAAAGCTTATGAGAAACTGTTTTAATAAGATAGACCTATTTTATTTCATTCATTTTTTGAAGAAGTTGTTTTCTATAAAAAATTGTGCTATGTTTTTCAGTTCAGTTCAGTCACTCAGTCGTGTCCGACTTTTTGTGACCCAATGAATTGCAGCACGCCAGGGCTCCCTGTCCATCACCCATGCCCAGAGTCTACCTAAACCCACGTCCAATGAGTTGCTGATGCCATCCAACCATCTCATACTCTGTCGTCCCCTTGTCCTCCTGCCCTCAATCTTTCCCAGAATCAGGGTCTTTTCAAATGAGTCAGCTCTTCACATCAAGTGGCCAAAGGATTGGAGTTTCAGCTTCAACATCAGTCCTTCCAATGAACACCCAGGAATGATCTCCTTTAGGATGGACTGATTGGATCTCCTTGTAGTCCAAGAGACCCTCAAGAGTCTTCTCCAACAACACACTTCAAAAGCATCAATTCTTTGGCACTCAGCTTTCTTTATAGTCCAACTCTCACATCCATACATGACCACTGGAAAAACCATAACCTTGACTAGATGGACCTTTGTTGGCAAAGTTATGTCTCTGCTTTTTAACATGCTGTCTAGGTTGGTCATAATTTTCCTTCAAAGGAGTAAGTGTCTTTTAATTTCATGGCTGCAGTCACCATCTGCAGTGATTTTGGAGCCCCCAAAAATAAAGTCAGCCACTGTTTCCACTGTTTCCCATCTATTTGCCATGAAGGAATGGGATCAGATGCCATGATCTTAGTTTTCTGAATGTTGAGCTTTAAGCCAAATTTTTCACTCTCCTCTTTCACTTTCATCAAAAGGCTCTTTAGTTCTTCACTTTTTGCCTTAAGGGTGGTGTCATCTGCATATCTGAGGTTACTGATATTTCCCCCAGCAATCTTGATTCCAGCTTGTGCTTCCTCCAGCCCAGCATTTCTCATGATGTACTCTGCATATAAGTTAAATAAGCAGGGTGACAATGTGCAGCCCTGACGTACTCCTTTTTCTATTTGGAACCACTCTGTTGTTCCATGTCCAGTTCTCTAACTGTTGCTTCCTGACCTGCATACAGGTTTCTCAAGAGGCAGGTCAGGTGATCTGGTATTCCCATCTCTTTCAGAATTTTCCACAGTTTATTGTGATCCACACAGTCAAAAGCTTTGGTATAGTCAATAAAGCAGAAATAGATGTTTTTCTGGAACTCTCTTGCTTTTCCGATGATCCATTGGATGTTGGCAATTTGATTTCTGGTTCCTCTGCCTTTTCTAAAACCAGCTTGAACATCTGGAAGTTCATGGTTCACGTATTGCTGAAGCGTGGCTTGGAGAATTTTGAGCATTACTTTACTAGCATGTGAGATAAGTGCAGTTGTGTGGTAGTTTGAGCATTCTTTGGCATTGCCTTTCTTTGGGATTGGAAAGAAAGCTGACCTTTTCTAGACTTGGGGCCACTGCTGAGTTTTCCAAATTTGCTGTTTTTAGGTGGTCACAACTAAATCATATATGAGTTCTGTTCAAGGAATACATACAGTGATAATACATCAGTCTCAGTAGATAAGTGCAGGTGGAAACTTGCGAGGGCCATGAAAGGGGCAGAACTAAGACGCCATGGAAAGAAATTATTTGCAGCAGTGGTCCAAGAAAACTTCAGGAAGGGGTTGAATTTAAGTTAATATGTGACAAATGGGCATCATTTGGTCATGTGGAGTTAGTAGAAAAAGAATTCTTGGTAGGGAGGACATGAACATGACCACAAAGATAGAAAGAAGGAAGGCATACAAACAGCAGTTCAGTTTGACTAAAACAAAAGGTTTGTAAGTAGATATTGAAATTAAGATTAGACACGTAGGTCTGAACCAGATTAATGGAGGTCTTTGAAACTCATATAAAAAATTTTAGTATCTCATGTTAGCCATAAGAAGTCAACAGAGGTCTTTGAGCCACAGAATGGCATCAGGCATGATTCAGGAATGAATCAGGGGCAATACAAATGATGGATTATGAGGAAATGGAGGATGCCAATGAGAAAGCTAGTTCAATGGTCTAATTTAGGAGTAAAAAGGACTGAGAAGGAAGAATTTCCTGCAGTAGTATTTTGAGGGTTGCAATATCATCAAGGAAGGGCAATACTTTCAGAGTTCCAGTCAAGGTAGGAAGCAAAGGTTCTTCAAGAAGAGTCCGAGGAGGTACACTGGCTTACCTTCAATGGTGGGAGCCAAAGGACCCACTGTTTTGGGGTTGGGAGCCTGGTTGATGGAGGAGGGATATATATGAGTGGTCTGGATAGGAAATTAATGAGAACATGGAGGGAGGTAATACAGGAAAAGTTTTTCCTCTAATAGAGGAGTTGTAAATCAAGGAATTGAGAAAACAGAAGGTCAGCATTAGACGGAAGTGTGTGTGCTTGCTAAGTCACTTCACTTGTGTCCAACTCTTTGTGACCCTATGGACTGTAGCCCACCAGGCTCCTCTGTCCATGAGGATTCTCCAGGCAAGAATACTGGAGTGGGTTGCCATGCCGTACTCCAGGGGACCTTCTCGACCTAGGGATCAAACCCACGTTTCTTAAGTCTCCTGAATTGACAGGCAGGCTCTTTACCACTAGTGCCACCTGGGAAGCCCCATCAGACCAAAGACATAGGATGCAGATCCATATCCAAGTAATACTGATTGATTGCCTATAGTGTTGCAGGTATAGTCCGTGTAGTCAAAGGTCTGCATGGTCATAGCTATGGTTTTTCCTGTAGTCATGTATGGATATGAGAGTTGGATTATAAAGAAGGCTGAGTGCCTAAGAATTGATGCTTTTGAATTGTGCTGGAGAAGACTCTTGAGAGTCCCTTGGACTGCAAGGAAATCAAACCAGTCAATTCTAAAGGAAATCAACCCTGAATACTCATTCGAAGATTGATACTGAAGCTGTAACTCCAGTACTTTGGCTGCCTGATGAGAAAAGCCAATTCACTGGAAAAGACTCTGATGCTGGGAAAGACTGAAGGCAAAAGGAGAAGAGGGTGGCAGAAGATGAGATGGTTAGACAGCATCACCAACTCAGGGGTTATGAACTTGAGCAAACTCTGGGTGAGAGTAAAGGACAGGGAAGCCTGGTGTGTTGCAGTCTGTTGGGTCGCAGAGTCAAGACAGGCCTTAGCAACTAAACAACAACAACAACAACCACCTAAGAGTTCCAGGTATATTCACAAATAGAACCACATTTGAATGTTACCTGCATATTATGGATATAAGGGGGTTGAAAAACTTGCCTGAAGTGTGTGCATGCTCAATCGTGTCTGACTCTTTGTGGCCCCAGGGACTGTAGCCCACCAGGCTCCTCTGTCTGTGGAACTGTCCAGGCCATTCTTCCTCCAGGTGATCTTTTCGACCCAGGGATCAAATCCAAGTCTCCTGTGTCTCCTGCATTGGTAGGTGGATTCACCACTGCCCAACCCGGGATTTTTGCCTTAAGTAAGACTATTTTAAATGGTACAACTGAGATTTCAACCCATTTTCTGGTAGCTTGATTTTTAAAAAATTTAATCCTTTGCACATTTTCTCTCATCAGAATTAGGAGAGGTGAGGGCATAAATGGAGCCAGATTATATGTTAATAGAAACACTGATTTCACTGAGTATTCAGCCCTTTTAAACCAGCTTCTTAAAGTGTTGAACCCAGATCACAATAATTTCCAGGTGGGCCATTGGGTATTAGTAACTAATTCATTATATGAAATTACTAAATAAACGCCAGAGGTAAGAAAATATATATATTGATACTGTGACAAAAATCAATAATTTGTAACTACCAGATTATTTTTCCTGGTTTAATAGTTTGTTGATTGTGTGACTATTCATTTGAGTAACTACATATGAAATGTGAGAGTACAAGGCTAGAGGCCATTTATTTATATATTATAAATGCTAAATTCTAGGAGTGTGTGACATCTATATGAATATAAACTGAATTTATTGTAATTAAAGTTATTACCATGAATAAGAAATAAATTCATAGCATTAAATATGTAAATACTAAGCGAGAGTATAAATTTTCTCTTTTTGAAATTAATCTCACATTCACATTAATATGATTTATGTTATTGTAATATACACTATGGCTCTGGAATCAGATCAGGAATGATTAGTTCTTTATGTGGCCTTAGTAACAAATAATGTGCTAACAGGAAAATAAATATCAACTAAAATTAATTTATTTCTCTAATATTCTCAAAATAGCTTCTTGAATTTGAACTTTGAATAGTAACATAATGAATGAAAACAAGCGCAAGTGCCCTGACATATTAAAATGTCAAAGCAGAGGACACCTATGGTCATAGTTCAAGGGATGGATCATAGATCACAGAATGTTAGAGGGAGGAAGGGCCTTGGAGGTCATTCAGTTCAATCACTTCATTTTGTAAATGAGGAAAGGAAAGGCCAGAGACGCTGGGGATTTCTACAGGGTTCAATACTCAGTTACAAAGTGCCAGTGCCAAGAATACAGTTCAGACCTCCTGACTTCAGTCCATTGTTCTTTTTGCTACATCATACTGCCCAAAAGAATCATTTTTCATCGTCTTAAAATGCTACTTTATTATTGCATAAGCAGGTGAAAACTGAATGGGTATGTGTTTCTTATTAAATGAGAAGAAAGCCCTTTCACTAACTACAGCAAAACAATAGTATTTACCATAACTTAAGCTCTATGACAGTTTTGTTCTCTACAAACAGGCTTTCTAGATTTAAGCACCTATTGTTACATTGATCATCTTTTCAAACGAGCTGCATTTCTATTTTAATAAATTATTTGACTTATTAATTTTCATTATACAAAAGAGGAAATCATTACAGGTTATCGCAGCAAATTTTAAAAAATTAACATTTTTTTTTTCTATTCATGTATAATTTACAAAAAGAGAGGCAAAGATCTTAAGTGTACCATTTGACGAGTTCTCACAATAGCAGACAGAGAAGGCAATGGCACCCCACTCCC
>NW_011494794.1:1959142-1971687 GCF_000754665.1 Bison bison bison | reverse complement strand
CTGAGCAACTTCAGTTTCACTTTTCACTTTCATGCATTGGAGAAGGAAATGGCAACCCACTCCAGTGTTCTTGCCTGGAGAATCCCAGGGACGGGGAGCCTGGTGGGCTACCGTCTATGGAGTCGCACAGAGTTGGACACGACTGAAGCGACTTAGCAGCAGCAGCAGCAGCACAATAGCAGACACCAATGTAATGCGTACAGATCAAGATGAGCTAATTTTGTGCTCAGTTGCTCAGTCTTGTCCAACTCTTTGCAACCCCATGGAATGTAGCCCACCAGGCTCCCCTGACTATGGAATATTTCAGGCAAGAATACTGGAGTGGGGTGCCATTTCCTACTCCAGGGGATCTTCCAGACCCAGGGATGGAACCTATGTCTCTTGCATCTCTTGAATTGGCAGGCAGATTCTTTACCACTAGGAAGTCCATAGATAATTTTAACACCCCATAAAAATCCTAGTTAATGATAAATTCACCATCCTCCCATGAAGGCAACCACAAATATTTTATTCATGCTTTGATTGGACTAGTTATCTTTATTTTTATTGAATTGTAGGAGTTTTGGTTTATTTTGGATATGAATTCCTTGTCAAATTTATGGGCTGCAAATATTTTCTGCCAGTCTGTAGCTTATGTATACACTTACTGAACAGTCTCTTGATAATCAGAAGAGCTTAATTTTGTTCATGTGTATTTTAACAATTTTTCTCTTATGATTATTTCTTTTTCTGTCCTGATGAAGAAATATTTATATATCTCAAGATAATGAAAATATTATTCAAATTTTTCCAGAAGCTTTATAGTTTTGGCTTTTTTTATTTAGTTCTGAGATCCATCTCAAGCTAGATTTTAAATATGAAGTGAAGTCTGAGGCAAAGTATCTCTCCCATATCACAATCCTATATTTCAATGTTGTTTGTTGAAAAGACACTCTGCCATTGAAATGACCTAGAGTCTTAGTTGAAACTTCACAATGAAAGTATGAGTGTTTCCCTACTCCATTTATCTGTTTATGTTTATATCAAAAGCCTACTCTCTCTTTAGCTTTTTGCACTGTGCTTAGTTGCTCAGTTGTGTCCGACTCTTTGCAACCCTGTGGACTGTAGCCCACCAAGCTCCTCTGTCCATGAGGATTCTCCAGGCAAGAATACGAGAGTGGATTGCCATGCCCTCCTCCAGGAGATCTTCCCAACCCAGGGATCTAACCCAGGTTTCCTGCATTGCAGGGTGATTCTTTACCATCTGAGCCACTAGGGAAACCCAAGAATACTGAAGTGGGTAGCCTATCCCTTTTCCAAGGTATCTTCCTGACCCAGGAATCAAAGCAAGGTCTCCTAGATTGCAGATAGATTGTTTACCAACTGAACTACCAGGGAAGCCCTCTTTAGCTTTTTAAGGAGTCCCAAATCATTTATCAGAGAAGGCAATGGCAACCCACTCCAGTACTCTTGCCTGGAAAATCCCATGGATGGAGGAGCCTGGTGGGCTGCAGTCCATGGGATCGCTAAGAGTTGGACACAACTGAATGACTTCACTTTCACTTTTCACTTTCATGCATTGGAGGAGGAAATGGCAACCCACTCCAGTGTTCTTGCCTGGAGAATCTCAGGGATGGCAGGGTCTGGTGGGCTGCCGTCTCTGGGGTCGCACAGAGTTGGACACGACTGAAGTGACTTAGCAGCAGCAGCAGCAGCAGCAAGTCATTTATAAGTACTGAAACTTCATTGTTTCCTTTTGCAAGATTTAAAAGAGTTCTGTATTTCATTTCCATGTAAATTTAAAAATAACTTGGTGATTTCCATCTTTTAAAAATGTATTGGATTTTGATTAAGATTGTGTTGAAACTACAGTTCAATTTGGGGAGAAGTGACATCTTAACAGTTCTGAATTTTTCAAAACATATAAGCATGATATATATCTCTATTTATGAAGAAGGAAGTGGCAACCCACTCCAGTATTCTTGCCTGGAAAACCCCATGGACAGTGGAGCCTGGCAGGCTGCAGTCCATGGGGTCACAGAGAAGCAGACATGCCTGAAGCGGCTTGAACAACAACATATCTCTATTTAAGTCATCAATTTCCCTTCAGCACTATCATACAGAAATAAACTGACCTTGTATCCTTTAATTTTGCTAAATTCACTTATTAGTTCAAGTAGCTGCTTTGTGGACTGCTTAAAATTTCTACATATACTATCATAAGGCCTTCCCTGGTGACTCAAATGGTAAAGAATTCACCTGCGATGTGGGAGACCTGAATTTGATCCCTGGGTTGGGAAGATCCCCTGGAGAAGGGAACGGCTACCCACTCCAGTATTCTGACCTGGAGAATTCCTTGGACAAGAGTCCATGGCTACAGTCCATGCGGTCGCAAAGAGTCAGACATGACTGAGCAACTTTCTCTGCACTTCACTTCATATTATCATACTGTCTTGAAATAAAGACAGCTTTGCTTCTTCCTTCCAACCTGCATGACTTTCTTCTTCTTAGTTTATTTCACTGGCTACAACTTAAATTAGAAGAATATTGGAATGTGTAGCCATTCCCTTCTCTGGTGGAGGGATCAGACCCATGTATCCCACATTGTGGGAAGATTCTTTACCATCCTAGCCACCAGGGAAGCCCAGAAAGTAGAAGTGGTAAAGAAATTAGCCTAGCCTGGTCCAATTCTCTATCTTAAGCAAAAAGTGTTCATCATTAGATATGATACAGCTATAGATTTTTTCTTATTATCATAACGAAGTCATTTTGTTTCTTCTTAGTTTAGAGTTTTGATTCAAATGAGTTTGGGATTTTGTCACATGTTGCCTGTGCATTTATTGTGGTGTTTATATATTTTCTAGTTTGCTCAAGTTTTCTGTTTAAGTTGTGAATTACATTGACTTTTTTGTGCTGAACTTTATAAATGAGATAAATCCCTCCATTATGTTGTGTGTGTGTTGTTTTATTGCTGTTGTTTTGTTAGATATTTTTTTGTTATGAGGGATTTCATTCTAGAGATTTACTTCATTGTAATATCTCCATCTGTGTTAGATATTGGAATAACGCTGACTCTAAGAAATGAAATTGTGAAGTGTTCCATTCTATTTTGTAAATAAGTTTATGTAGGATATTTATTATTTATTGCTTAAGTTTTTGTGGAAATTTAGGTGAAACAAGATAGGTCTGAAATTTTCTGAGAATGTTTTTAATTACCAGTTATATTTCACTAATAGACACTTATCTAGACAAAATTTATGTTTTCTTCTTTAATCTTATTTTTTCCCAGAAATTTTGTCTATGTCATCAAAATTGCACAGCTTATTGACTCAAATTGTTCTTAATATTTATCTTTTTAATACTGAAAAAATTTATACTAGAATCCTCATTTTCACTCTGGACTTCAGTAATTTTGTGCATTTCATTTTTTTCTTGATGAATATGGATAGAGAGTTTATCAATTTTGGTAACATTTTCAAAGAACCCTATTAAATTTCATCAATTTTCTCTATTGTTTATTTATTTATTTAATTAATTTCTGATCTTTTAATTATTTTCATTATTCTACACACTTTGATTTGAATTTGCCTGTCTTTTTTCAAGCTTCTTATGCTGTAAGGTTCATTTGGTAAAGAATCCACCTGCAACGTAGGAGACCCTGGTTAAATTCCTGAGTCGGGAAGATCCCCTGGAGAAGGGATAGATTATCCACTCCAGTATTCTTGGGCTTCCCTTGTGGCTCAGCTGGTAAAGAATCCACCTTCAATGCAGGAGACCTGGGTTCAATCCCTGTGTTGGTAAGATCCCCTGGAGAAGGGAAAGGCTACCCACTCCAGTATTCTGGCCTGGAGTAATCCATGGACTGTATAGTCCATGGGATTGCTAGAGTCAGATACGACTGAATGACTTTCACTTCACTTCTTAGGTCAGCTTAGAACATTTTGTATGTTCTTTATGATTTCTTCTTTAAACCATATGTTTCTTTGACCTGAGTTGGTTAGTTTCCAACATTTGAGGATTTTTTAGATGTCCTTTTTTTTTTTTAATTGATTAGTCTTAATTCCCTTGTGGCCAGATGATAAGGAATCTGCCTGTAATGCAGGAGATCCATGTTTGATCACCAGATTGGGAAGATCCCCTGGAGAAGGAAATGGCAACCCACTCTAGTATTCTTGCCTGTGAAATCCCATGGACAAAGAAGTCTGGCAAGCTACAGTCCATGGAGTTGCAAGAGTCAGACACGACTTAGCAACTAAACCACCAACAACCTTAATTCCAGAGAGGATGAGATGGTTGGATGGCATCACCATCTCAAAGGACATGAGTTTGAGTAAACTCTGGGAGCTGGTGATAGACAGGGAGGCCTGGAATGCTGCAGTCCAGTTCAGTTCAGTTCAGTCGTTCAGTCGTGTCCAGCTCTTTTTGACCCCATGAACCGCAGCACGCCAGACCTCCCTGTCCATCACCAACTCCTGGAGTCTACTTAAACCCATGTCCATTGAGTTGCTGATGCCATCCAACCATCTTATCCTCTGTCATCCCCTTCTCCTCCTGCCCTCAATCTTTCCCAGCATCAGGGTCTTTTCAAATGAGTCAGCTCTTCTCAACAGGTGGCCAAAGGATTAGAGTTTCAGTTTCAGCATCAGTCCTTCCAATGAACACCCAGGACTGATCTCCTTTAGGATGGACTGGTTGGATCTCCTTGCAGTCCAAGGGACTCTCAAGAGTCTTTTCCAACACCCAGCTCAAAAGCATCAATTTTTTGGCACTCAGCTTTCTTTATAGTCCAACTCACATCCATACATGACCACTGGATAAACCATAGACTTGACTAGACGGACCTTGTTTGACAAAGTAATGTCTCTGCTTTTTAATACGCTGTCTAGGTTGGTCATAACTTTCCTTCCAAGGAGTAAGCATCTTTTAATTTCATGGCTGCAATCACTATCTTCAGAGATTCTGGAGCCCAGAAAAATAAAGTCAGCCACTGTTTCCACTGTTTCCCCATCTATTTGCCATGAAGTGATGGGACCGGATGCCATGATCTGTTTTCTGAATGTTGAGCTTTAAGCCAACTTTTTCACTCTCCTCTTTCACTTTCATCAAGAGGCTTTTTAGTTCCTCTTCACTTTCTGCCATAAGGTGGGTATCATCTGCATATCTGAGGTTATTGATAATTCTCCCAGCAATCTTGATTCCAGCTTGTGCTTCATCCAGCCCAGTGTTTCTCATGATGTACTCTGCATAGAAGTTAAATAAGCAGGGTGACAATATACAGCCTTGACGTACTCCTTTTCCTATTTGGAACCAGTCTGTTGTTCCATGTCCAGTTCAAACTGCTGCTTCCTGACCTACATACACGTTTCTCAAGAGGCAGGTCAGGTGGTCTGGTGTTCCCATCTCTTTCAGAATTTTCCAGTTTATTGTGATCCACACAGTCAAAGGCTTTGGCATAGTCAACAAAGCAGCAGTCCATGGGGTTGCAAAGAGGTGAACATGACTGAGTGACTGAACTGAATAAAATGCACTTGGTATAATTTCAGTATTTGGAATTGAGACTTTTAAAATGGCCCAAAATATGTTTTATTTTGATAAGGGTTCTGTACACACTTGAAAGAAATTAATATTCTGCAGGTTGTTAGATGTAGCACTCCATAACTGTCAATTCAATCAAGTTGGTTAATAAATATTTTCAACTTTTTTTAATGTTCTTATCAATTTCTTTTTAATTAATTTTATCATTTACTAAGAGGGAAGTTTTGAAATCTTCTATTATGATTTCAGGTTAATCTGTTTATCCTTTACTTTCTGTCAATATTTGCTTGCATTATTGTGAAACTGCTATTAGATATATACATATTTATTATTGTTAGGATTTCTTGATAAATTGTTATTTTCATCATTATGAAATATTCTTCTTTATCTCTAGTAAACCTTCTTTCTCTTATACATTAAAATTGTTACTATATCTTTCTTATAATTAGCATTTGCATGGTACTTTAAAAATATATCTGTCTTTATAATGTGTGACTCTTATAAGCAGAAAAATTTTTGTGTTTACTTTCTTTATTGTATCTGATAATCTCTGTCCTATAATTAGAATATTTAATGTACTCACAGTTTTGAAAAGTAATTTCAATTTATGTACTGACTTTTTAATTATACCTTTTTGCATTCATTTTAGTGGATGTGCCAGGAATAGCAACATATATTCTTAACTTCTCGCAGTCTACTCAGAGTGAATATTGTAATAGTTCTCAAAACCTTGCAGTGTATTTTATTTTGATCCATTTTCTTCTCCCTAGTCCCTCATACTATACTTGTCATATGCGTTACATCTAAATCCATTAAATACCCCCCAATGTTATATTTTTAATTTGCTTACTGCTAAAGTGAAAGAGGAGAGTGAAAAAGTTGGCTTAAAGCTCAACATTCAGAAAACTAAGATCATGGCATCTGGTCCTGTCAATTCATGGCAAATAGATGGGGAAACAGTGGAAACAGTGGCTGACTTTATTTTTGGGGGGCTCTGAAATCACTGCAGGTGGTGATTGCAGCCATGAAATTGAAAGACATTTACTCCTTGGAAGGAAAGTTATGATCAACCTAGACAGCGTATTAAAAAGAGAGGACATTACTTTGTCAACAAAGATCTGTCTAGTCAAAGCTATGGTTTTTCCAGTGGTCATGCATGGATGTGAGTTGGACTATAAAGAAAGCTGAGTGCCAAAGAATTGATGCTTTTGAACTGTGGTATTGGAAAAGATTCTTGAGAGTCCCTTGGACTGCAAGGAGATCCAACCAGTCCATCCTAAAGGAGATCAGTCCTGGGTGTTCATTGGAAGGACTGATGCTGAAACTGAAACTCTAATCCTTTGGCCACCTGTTGAGAAGAGCTGACTCATTTGAAAAGACCCTGATTCTGGGAAAGATTGAGGGCAGGAGGAGAAGGGGATGACAGAGGATGAGATGGTTGGATGGCATCAGCGACTCAATGGACTTGGGTTTAGGTAGACTCCAGGAGTTGGTGATGGACAGGGAGGCCTGGTATGCTGTGGTTCATGGGGTCACAAAGAGTTGGACATGACTAATAGACTGAATTGAACTGAACTGAAATATTTTTAGAAATTAAGATAAAAGAAATAGGCTTTTCAATTTACCAAGATATTTATCATTTGAGACAA
The DNA here is from genome assembly GCF_000754665.1 of Bison bison bison. NCBI lineage: Eukaryota > Metazoa > Chordata > Mammalia > Artiodactyla > Bovidae > Bison > Bison bison. Next base: position 1,964,524 of record NW_011494794.1, on the reverse strand, counting down.
CCTCAATTCTTTCCTGAAGATCTGAGTTTTCATTTGATATTATTTTTAACAGTTACACTTCATTTATAGTGATAACAAAATATTGGCTACAGTCCTTGTGCTGTGCATCCTTATAGCTTATTTTATACATAATAGTTTGTATCTCTATTCCCATAGGAATTTTCTCAGTGGCTCAGACAGCAAAGAATTTGCCTGCAGTGCAGGAGACCCAGGTTCAATCCTGAGTTGGGAAGGTCATCTGGAGACATGAATGGCTACCCACTCCAATATTCTTGCCTCTGAAATTTCGTGGACAGAGGAGCCTGGCCGGCTATAGTCCACAGGGTCACAAAGAGTTGGACACGACTGAGCAACTAACACTTTCACTTACTCCCATAGCCCTCTTTTGCCCTTCCCCACTTCTTTCTCCCCACTGGTAACCACTAGTTTGTTAGTTACTTTCTTTGTTGTTTCTTTCTTGTTGCCGCTATGTCACTTCAGTCCTGTCCGACTCTGTGCAACCCCATAGACGTCAGCCCACCAGGCTCCCGTCCTTGGGATTCTCCAGGCAAGAATACTGGAGTGGGTTGCCATTTCCTTCTCCAGTGCATGAAAGTGAAAAGTGAAAGTGAAGTCGCTCAGTCGTGTCCAACTCTTCGTGACCCCATGGACTGTAGCCTACCAGGCTCCTCCGTCCATGGGATTTTCCAGGCAAGAGTACTGGAGTGGGTTGCCATTGCTTTCTTGTTATATTTGGTATTATTTTGTAATGAAGAACTTCCCTCACCATTTTGTTTTGTTTTGTTTTGTTTTTTGGTAATGCAGGTCTACTGAGGTTAAATTCTGTAAGTTTTTATTTTTATGTGAAAATATCTTTTCCTGTTTCTTTCTTGATAGGCATTTTGTTGAATACTTTGAGTGGACAAGTTTTTTGTTGTTGTTTTCCTCCTTTAGCAAAATGTTTCCCTACTGCCTTTGGGTCTTCATTTGTCCAATTATCGTTCACTCTACAATGTGTCATTTTTCTTTGGCTGCTTCAAGATTGTCTTTTTTGTGGGGGAGGGGTGGTTTCAGATGCTGGACTGTGAAGCTTCCAGGTATGATTTTCTGTGTATTTGCCCTGCTTGGGACTGACAGTTTTCTTGAATTTATAAATTATACTTTTTATAAAATTCAGGATTTTCAGCCATTATTTCATTGAATATTTTATCTGTCCTTTTCTCATACTCTTCTGCTTCTGGGATTCTACTTCCAAATGTTAGTCCTTTGATATCGGGGCTTCCCTGGTGTCTCAGATGATAAAGAATCTACCTGCAATGCAGGAGGCCCAGGTTCGATCCCTGGGTTGGGAAGATCCCCTGGAGAAGGGAATGGAACCCCATTTTAGTATTCTTGCCTGGAGAATTCCATGGACAAAGGAGCCTTGCAGGCTACAGTCCATGGGGTCACAAAAAGTTGAAGATGACTGAGCAACTAACACTTTGAACACCTGATTGTTCTAAATGTCTGTGAAGGTCTGTTCTTTACATTTTTTGTTTGTTTGTTTTGTTTTCTCCATACTTCAAAATATATATGTTTCTATTTCTCTATTTTCAAGCTTAGTGTTTGTTTATTTTGTCATGTTCTTTTTACTGATCATTCCATCAGTGATCTTCTTTATTTTAATGTATTGTATTTTTCAGTGCTACAACTTCCATTTATTATTTTACACATTTTTTTTTTTCTGCTGAGGTGTCCTCTTTTCATTCACTTGAGTATGATTTTCTTTACATCCTTGAGGTTAATTATAACAGTCCTTTGACATCCATGTATGTTAATTCCAAGAGCTGAATCATTTCATGGTTGGTCTTCATTGATTCTTATTTTATCTTGCTCTTGGATACATTTTCCTGCCTTATCTTAAATTAAATCCTAGCTATTTTGAATGTCATATTGTAGAAAATCTGGAATTTTCACATTTGTCTTAAATTGCAAACTCTCTTTCTTGGTAGCACCTCAAATCTTAGTTCAGTTTTTTGTCTTTAACTGGTCTGTTTCACATACTTGTTTCAGAGGTAAGTGAGAGATCTGGGTAGAATTCAAACCAGCAAGTCAGAGCTCCCACTGCATCTCTCTTGATCAGAATGCACATTTCTGTCTAGGTAGCCGGGAAACCTTAGACTCTACCCTCAGGTTCTTCAGATTATAAAGGCTATATATTTTCTTTAATAAAGATTGAGCCACCCCACGCAGTGCCAAATTTCCCTTACCTTCAAGATAAAAGGTATAAAACCCTGTTACTCACCCTGTGCGACTGCCTTTTTCAAGTGTCTACTTACCTTCAGAATCTGGCTACCTTTGTTGTTAGCTCTTCATTGCCTTCAGGCACTGTTTTTTGTCTGTTTGTTTTGTATTTTGTCTAGAGCTTATAGAGGTTATCTATGAGGCAACGCCACCCTTTAGCAACTACTCTGCCATATTGGAGGAGCCCCTAGTCTATTTACTTTTAATATAATTCTTGCTATGATTGGTTTAAGCCTGCCAGTTTGTTTCCTATTTGTGCACCTGTTCTTTTGCTATTTCTCTTCCTTTACAGCTTTATTTTGCATTAACTGAGTATTCTTCAATACTCCATTTCACTCCTCAGTTGATATTTAGTTACACCTCTTTGTTTCGCTATGCTTTTTGTGTATGTTTGTGCTTTCTCTAGTGTTTACAATATGTATATTATATCTTATCTTCAAATACTATTGTATCACTTCAAGTATAAAATACAAACTTTATGACAATATATGTTCTTTTCTGCCTCACCTTTTTTTGTGCATTTTTGCACACATTTTACTTCTATATATATATTTAAAGTCACAATATATTTTTGTCATTTTTGTTTTAAAAAGTTAATTATCTTTTAAAGTAAAAAAAACTTTTAAACTATATTATGCTTACTCATTTATCATTTCCAGAACTTCACATTTCCTTGTACAGATTCAAATTTCCATCTACTATGCCTTTTATTCTGTGAACATTTTCCTTTTACATTTCTTTCAATGTTCAACTGCTGCCTAGAGTCTCCCAGCTTTCATCAGTCAGAAAATGACTATATTTTGCCTTCATATTTGAGGAATATTTTCACTGGATATAGAAGTCTAGGTTGACAGCTCTTTTCATTCAACATTTAAGATATCATTCCATCTTGGCTTGCATGGTTTCACATAAAAATTCAGACCTCATTTGAATCATTGTCCTCTTATGTGTAATATGTGTTTTTCCCTCCAGGTATTTTTAAGATTGTGTTTTACATAGCTGTATTTCAGAAGTTTGATAACAAGGACTTGCCCGGTGGTCCAGTGATTGAGTCCAGCTGCCAATGCAGGGGACACGGGCTCAATCCTGTATCTGGAAAGATTCTACATGACAGTGAGCAACTAAGCCTGTGTGCAGCAACTACTGAAGCCCTGGCTCCCAAGAGCCTGTGCTCTGCAACAAGAGAAGCCACTGCAATGAGAAGCCTGTGCACCATTACTAGAGAGTAGTCCCTGCTCACTGCAACTAGAGAAAGCCCAGATGCAGCAAAGAAGACAGGACACCACCAAAAAAAAATAAAAGAAATAAAAAGGTTTTTTTTTAATCTATTAAAAACTTGATAATAAATATATTGGTTACTTTGCATATCAAATTGGGTTTTATTTAGCCTCTTGGATTTATTCATTAAGTTTTTTCATCACATTTGGAAAACTACATCTATATTACTTAAATCAGTCCCCTGGATCCCTAGGGCACTGCAGCCAGAGTCAGACAGATAAAGACAACTATTGTATGATTTGAATCTAAAAAACAAAACAACTGAATAAAAATAACAAAACAGTCATAGATATAGAGAACAATCAGGTATTTTCCAGAGGAGAGATGAGTCTGGATGGGCAAGAAATAAGTGAGGGAGATTAAAAGGTACAAACTTCTAGTTGCAAAATAAATGAATCATGGGTGTGAAATATATAGTGTGGGGAAAATAGTCAATAACTAAGTAATATTTTTGTAGGGTGACCTATAGTAACTGGGGCTTCCCAGGTGGCACTAGTGGTAAAAGAACCCACCTGCCAATGCAGGAAACATAGGAGACACAGGTTTGATCCCTGGGTCTGGAAGATCCCCTGGAGGAAAGCATGGCAATCCACTCCAGTAGTCTTGCCTGGAGAATCTCATGGACAGAGGAACCCAGTGGGCAACAGTCCATAGGGTCACAAAGAGTCAGACACGACTGAACAACTTAACATGGACACAGATATTGTAACTAGAGTTATCACAGCCATCATTTATAGAAAAAAAATCACTACATTGTACAACAGGAACTAACACAGTATTGTAGGTCAATTGTATTTCAAAACAAACAAACAAACTTATGGAAAAAGAGACCAGATATGTGGTTACTAGTGGCATGGGGTCGGGGGATGGGGAATTGGATGAAGGCAGTCAAAAGTTACTACAAACTTCAGATGTGATGTATTCATACAACATAAATATGTTACATATAAAAGTTATTAACAGAGTGAATCCTAAAAGTTCTCACCACACATTTTTTAATTTCTTTGTATATCTATACAAAATGATAGATGTTCACTAAACTTATTATAATAATCATCACATGATGTGAAAGTGAAAGTCGTTTAGTCATGTCCAACTCTTCGCGACCCCACGGACTATTAGAGTCCATGGAATTCTCCAGGCCAGAATACTGAAGTGGGTAGCCTTTCCTTCTCCAGGGGATCTTCCCAACCCAAAAATATATTTTTGAAAAATATATGTTTATTTATTTTTTCCTTCCAGTTTTAGTGAGATACAATCGACATAGCACTGTATAAGTTTAAGGTGTACAGCATAATGATTTAACTTACATACATCATGTCCCTGATAGCTCCGTTGGTAAAGAATCCACCTGCAATGCAGGAGACCCCTGTTTGATTCCTGGGTCAGGACGATCCCCTGGAGAAGGGATAGGCTACCCACTCATGTATTCTTGGGCTTCCCTTGTGCCTAAGCTGGTAAAGAATCTGCCTGCAATGTGGGAAACTCTAGTATTCTGGCCTGGATCGAACCCAGGTCTCCTGCATTGCAGGCAGATTCTTTACCAGCTGAGCCTCAGGGGAAGCCCAAGAATACTGGAGTGGGTAGACTATCCCTTCTCCAGTGGATCTTCCCGATCCAGGAATTGAACTGGGGTCTCTGGAGAAGGCAATGGCACCCCACTCCAGTACTCTTGCCTGGAAAATCCCATGGATGGAGGATCCTGGTAGGCTGCAGTCCATGGGGTCTCGAAGAGTTGGACACAACTGAACGACTTCACTTTGACTTTTCATTTTCATGCACTGGAGAAGGAAATGGCAACCCACTCCAGTGTTCTTGCCTGGAGAATCCCAGGGACGGGGG
>NW_011494794.1:1955554-1959042 GCF_000754665.1 Bison bison bison | reverse complement strand
GCAACCCACTCCAGTGTTCTTGCCTGGAGAATCCCAGGGACGGGGGAGCCTGGTGGGCTGCCGTCTATGGGGTCACACAGAGTCGGACACGACTGAAGTGACTTAGCAGCAGCAGCAGCATTACAGGCAGATTCTTTACCAACTGAGCTATAAGGGAAGCCAAAAAAAGTGAAAGTCATTCAGTCATGTCCAACTCTTTGCAATCCCATGGACTATAGAGTCCGTGGAATTCTCCAGGCCAGAATACTAGAGTTTCCCACATTGCAGGCAGATTCTTTACCAGCTTAGGCACAAGGGAAGCCCAAGAATACTGGAGTGGGTAGCCTATCCCTTCTCCAGGGGATCGTCCTGACCCAGGAATCAAACAGGGGTCTCCTGCATTGCAGGTGGATTCTTTACCAATGGAGCTATCAGGGACATGATGTATGTAAGTTAAATCATTATGCTGTACACCTTAAACTTACACAGTGCTATGTTGATTGTATCTCACTAAAACTGGAAGGAAAAAATAAATAAACATATATTTTTCAAAAATATATAGTCTTTGGGGCTTTTTTGGTGGCTCAGTGGTAAAGAATCTGCCTGCCAATGCAGGAGACATAGGTTTGATCCCTTATCCAGGAAGGCCCCACATGTCTCAGAGCAACTAAGCCCAAGCACAACAACTATTGAGCCTGTGCTCTAGAGTCCAGGAGCCACAACAACTGAGCCCACATACATAACTACTGAAGCCATGTGCCCTAGAGCCTGTGTTCTGCAACAAGGGAAGCCACCAAAATGAGATGCCTGAACACTGCAACTAGAGAGCTAGAACAGTGCAACTAGAGTAGCTAGGGAGTAGCTCCTGCTCATTGCAACTAAAGAAAAGTCTGCACAAAAATGAAGACCCAGTACACACAAAAATAAGTTAATATATCAAATATATATATATATATATATAGAGAGAGAGAGAGAGAGAGAGAGACTGAGAGAGAAAGAGAGAGAGAGAGAGACTGAGAGAGTCTCTGTAAAAATTAGTTGCTACATATGGCTTAAATAAGACTACTGATTTCCTCTTCTTTCTATCTGAGATGATTGTGTTCGTAGCACAGACCAAAGCTTAATTCACGGTTCTCAGCATGGGAGAGAGAGCATAGAAAAAAGAATCACTTAACCAGGTCTACTTCAAGAATTAAGTATACTTAAGTATACTTGTCACATAATACAAGTAAGCACAAAAGGGACTAACTCTTAAAATGTTCATTTTTAGGACATAATAGCTATGGTCATAATAACTGTGATTCCTAAGCTCTGACCAATCACATCAGCAAATTTTCCCTCCAGTGATGGGCAATATATCTAGAAGAGACAGAATTGGAGTTGGTTTCTTGGTCTGAAAAGGCAGAAGACTCCATCCCAAAAAATAGCAACAGAAGAACTTGTCTGTACCCAAAGTCATAAAGGGAATGCCCATCAAGTCCCAGGATCATATAGAGATTAGAAAACCATTTGAGAGCAATGTACATGTATCAGAGGGACTGAGGCTTATATCTGGTTTTGGTGGGGAAAACTAATTCCAAAATTTTCTTGACAATCTGAGGTAATAGTGGTGTCATTTGTATAAATAAGAAAATAATTATGAAGGGGAGTGTATACTGGAGGGATGATAGAAAGGAAAGAGAATCTATGCCTGGCTTCCTTGTTCAGGCATAGATTCATTCATTTGGAAACTAGTTGGTGATGACCTGAACTGAGCTGAAGAGATCCTAAAAGAACAAACACAGGGAGAGAAATCGATAATGGAGAAAAAGAAATGTGATTAGCTATGGACATGATTGGAGAAAGTTCCAAAAAACTGTTGGCTGTTTGGGGAAAAAGTGGTTTGAGACAATGGTTTGAGATAGAGAGTTGAGGTTCTGTGAGTAGATGAAGCCCCAAAAAGACCGATTTGAGTAAGGGGACTAAGGTTTTAGGTAAAATACAGTTGCTTGTGCATATTCACATATTGAAAAAATATTATTTGGCTGCATCAGGTCTTTCCTGTGGCACATGGGATCTTCATTACCATTGCAGCTCACAGGCTCTATAGCTGTGGTGCATGGGCTTAGTTGCTCCATGGCATGTGGGATCTTAATTCCCTCACCAGGTATCAAACCCATGTTGTCTGCATTTCAAGGTGGATTCTTAACCCCCGAACCACCAGGGAAGTCTCTACTAAACAGTTTTTACAGGACTCTTTTTGTAACTCAAAACTTTAATGCTGAAAAGAGAATTATCCTTTAAAAAATAATCAGGTACTCCTTCTTGGCTCTCACCTTTGAAAATAGCATAACTAGAGGAAAAATCATTGCCTAAAAGATCAGCTCATCTACACAGTTTGATTTCTGTTGGGAGACTGGGTAAGAAGTTACAACAGCTCTTTCTCTGGTGACGAGCAGGCTGGCACTTAGGTTTTCACTATTTTCTCATGAGTATTGATGGGTGTGTAATTACATACTCCACACTCCTGTGTATATATTTTAGGAACATGCAGGTTCTCAGAGAACAAACTTTTACCAGTGTATACTCACCTGGAAATACATCCATCCAACCTTAGAACAGGAGTAGTGCAAAGAGCTCTGGACCATATAAAAACCAAACTACAGTTATCTGGCTCATCCCTCCCTGGATTTATGATAAGGCAAAGTTACCCCTCTGTGATTTCATGATCCTCATATGTAGGCTGAGGGATTTAGATTTGCAGAAAATATAGTTCTTTTTTAGCTTTAGACTGTGTCTTTTTTCCATGCAAAATCAAGTATTTCTGTGAACATTACACAGTTACGCACCCATGAGAGTCAATTCACTATATATTTATCTACTCTATTTGGATATTGAAAATATAAAAAGGATAGGAAAACAATCTCTTCTTAAGAACCTCACAATCTAATGAAGTAGACGTTACAAGAGCTACCTGCAAACTAATAGGACAATCGAAATAAATGAGGCACAAGGAAAACAGAGCCAAGGGGAAAACAGTGTGTCTGGGGGATTTAGATGTTTCCCAGAAAAGGGGGTACTTGAACCGAGTCCAAGGAAGATGACGAGTTCTTTACACGAATGCACCAAGAGAAGTTTGGGAGTAGAATTATAGGCAGAGAAAAACTACAGCAACTGCAAAAGCATTCAAGAATTGTTTATATAATAAACTTACAAAGCAGAAAGAGACTTGGAGAATGAGCTTATGGATGTCAGAGGAAGGTTGGAGGGAAGGGATAGTTAGGGAGCTTGGGATGGACATGTACAGACTGCTATAGTTGAACTGAATAACCAATAAGATGTACTGTACAACGCACGGAACTCTGCTCCATGTTATGTGGCAGCCTGGATGGGAGGGAAGTCTGGGGGAGAATGGATTCTTGTACGTGTGCGGCTGAGTCCCTTCACTGTTGACCTGAAACTATCACAGCATTGTTAATCAGCTCTACCCCAGTACAAATAGTTTTTTTTTTTTTTTTTTAAAAAATAAT
>NW_011494794.1:1953162-1955454 GCF_000754665.1 Bison bison bison | reverse complement strand
TGTGCGGCTGAGTCCCTTCACTGTTGACCTGAAACTATCACAGCATTGTTAATCAGCTCTACCCCAGTACAAATAGTTTTTTTTTTTTTTTTTAAAGAATCATATGTATTTAGATAACCACAAGCACTTTTGAATGTAAGGGTTCAGCCTGCAATTCATGACTTAAATGGAAGACTTGAAACTATAAAACACCTAAAAAAAAAAAAAAAAAAAAACGCAGGTTAAAAAAAGCTTAATAACAGCGGTTTTGAAAAGCTTTTGAGAACACCATATGTATTTTAAAAATACTGTAGTAGTCAGGGTTCTCTAGAACCAAAAGGATAGGTATACAGGTGAGAAAGATAGATTTATTTTAAGGAATTGACTCATGATTGTGGAGGCTGTTAAGTCCAAAATCTGCAGGGCAGACTGGCAGGCTAAGTACTAGTGAAGATTTGATTTAGCACTCTGCTGGCACAATTCTTCCTCCCTTAGGGGAGGTCAGGTTTTCTCTTAAAGCTTTCACAGGATTGGATGAGGACCACCCACATGATGGAGGGTAATTTTCTTTACCGTAAATCTACTTACTTACAAGTTAATTTTATCTAAAAAAAAATATTCACAGTAACAGCCAGACATGTTTGATCAAATATCTAAGTGCAGTGGCCTAGCCAAGGAGACATATAAAATTAACTATTACTCATATGTACAAGTTTATGACTATACTACATATGTTAAAAAATGTATGTTTTGAGTGGGTAGCCTTTCCTTCTCTAGGGGATCTTCCCAACCCAGGGTTCGAACCCAAATCTACACTCATTGCAGGTGGATTCTTTACCAGCTGAGCCACAAGGGAAGCCCAAACATATACAAAATAGTTGTTAGAATAAAACAAAAAAAAGAAAAAAAAAACCCAATATTTTCTTCTTTAGTGTCCAGCGAACACTTTCACGTTCCCTAAAATGTGTGCAACTCACAGGAGAATGGGGAGCTATTATAACAAGGGATAATAGAATTATATAGATAGGTGTAAGATATGTATAATTACTATCTCTCTCATAGCAGAATGGACAAAGGAATGAAACCAGGTGAGATTTGAGGCAGGAATTCTAGTCAAGAGGAAACAATGAGGCAGAATAAAGAATTTTGCCATCGGATCCAAAGTTGTAGCAGTGGTGATAAATGGGCACTGGAAATAAGAATCAATAGGATGACTTGATCATGGGTGGGGGTTGAAGATAGTGAGGCGTCTTAGGCAACTTCCAGAATTTGGACCCTTGGGTGTTCTAGCCATGTTGAGCTCTTGGCCTTGAAAGATAAAGGCTTTGAATGCAAGTTCCAGATTGGATATAGGAGACAGCTTAGCAGATGCAGATGACAGTAGAAAAAGGGTGAAACTGGAGTCATAAGAAACTCCAATGTTTAAAAATTATATTGTATTACAAAAAGGCTACCATTTATTCAGGGCTTATCACTGTGCTAAATATCTTGTATATATTATCTTGCTAATCTTTAAAACAACCCTATGAGACAAGAATTATAATCCCCTTTTTTTATAGACCAAGAAACTGAAGCTAAGAAAAACTAAGTAACTCACCAAAGGTCACAGCCAGTAAGAAGAAGAGCTGGAAACCCAGGTTCAGTCAAACTTCAAGTCATGTCTTTACTCACTATGTGATTATGTCAGTCATTTAAAGAGCAAACTGAAAGAAAGCAGTTCTCCACTTATCACCAGGCATGCAGAGCGCTTGGGAAGGAAGAGATGGATGGGTTCCGTCATTTAGCAGGATATTGTCTTAGATTCAAACATTGTGGAGTGGAAGCCCAGGATTTGGAGTCAGGCAGACTGCCATCAAATCTTTGTCTTTGTGACTCAGTTTCTTGATCTGTAAAACAAAGATAAAAAGTAGTATCATATATTTATTATTCAAATCAAATTAAGTACTGCAAATACAGTACCTATTAATAAATTATAATAATTTTTATTTTGTTTCTTCATGTTCGTCTAACTGTGAACAAGAAAGACAATGTCCTCCAGGGTAAAGCAGAGAATTATCAAGACTAGAAAGAACACTGTGTTATCTCAGAGAGATTATTCCAAGTAATTCTATTTATACATTGAAAATAATATATTTATTTAAAGGTGCTTCTTCCAACAAGCCCTTTTGCTTTGTGGCTTAAAAAAAAAAAAAAATATATATATATATATGTATTGGCAGTGAACACCTGAGTAGTTACCAAGATTGCATAAATTCCAAACCAGATTTTCATTCTCCAAACTAATTGAAAACAAATTCTGAAAAATCACAAAGG
>NW_011494794.1:1947913-1953062 GCF_000754665.1 Bison bison bison | reverse complement strand
GTAACATTTAAAAAGTATTCCCAGAATGAATCAAAACAATATGATTGCTCACAATCCCTGTGTGTGTAAATATGGAATTGGTCCCTAAGGACTGGATGGTTAACAAGTGTTTCTCTTTTTTCTGTCTGTCGGCTCTAACCCTGGAAATGCTCAGCTGGGAACGGATGTATCTGTTGTGATGTCTGGAGGGACCACAGCTGGGTAACATCACCATGCCTGTGCATGAGAAGGAATGATTCGCCCTCTTCCTTCTCACTCTGTCTGATGCTCACTAATGAGGTCCAGAGGTTTGATCCTGCAGAGCCCATCTCTCCCACAGGGGAGGGAAGGACATTTGGTGCAATGATAAACTGCCCTCACTCAAGCTAAACAGACAGAAAGATATTAAATGGACGTAGTTAAACAAAAAAGCAAACAAATTATAGTTGACATCAGAGTACCCCTTTCCTAGGTTACTCTGATGGCATATCCTGCCACTTATTAGATTTTTGCTAAGGAAACTTCCACTTGTGTTAATTAACAAAATATTTATCTACAAGAATGAGAGATGGTTGTCCAGTGTATATCTTTTAGTTAAATAGTGAATATGTTAAGTCTTTTCTTAACTATGGTGAAGTTAATGTGCTTTTTAACATTTGCTAAATCTGTATGGTTTTTGTTTCAATACAATGGAACAATTCAGTCTGGTATAAGATCTCATCTAGTGAGGATAAAAGCTAATGTTGTCTAGAAAGCATGGCTTAAAATTTCTCGAAGCTGTGTTTACCATCCTGCCTAAATTATGCAGGCAGAGCTTATAAACTATTAGGGCTTTTAGATCTTCAGATGGGAAACATTTTCAGATTTAGAAAAGCTTCCTTGTTGGATTTGAACTTTTCAGTTTAAAATAATTAGGGGGAAAGGGAACATAATCCTCTCACTAATGTATTTTTCCTCAGTAAAGCCTGAGGAATTTAGCATTAAGATGCAATCTGGAAAAATAAAAAAATAAAAGGAAGAATAGAACTTTCTCCACTGTTGCTTAATTCCTAATAACAAAATTGCAAAATATAGAACTTTGTACTTAGCATCATCTTATATTGGTATATGTCGACTTCCTCAGAGATGACACATTGCTGCAAGTTAACAATTTGAAACAAATCTCTGTAATATTGAAAGACATTTCTCTGCAACGCTTCCTCTTCAGCAGTCTCACAACAGCCATCATTCACCTTGCCTCCATCCAGGTAAACAAGCAAAACAAACAAAAGAACTATTCCTCTCTGGCATTATACTTATTATCTGTTTTATATCATTGCAAGTCTGAAACAATATAAGCTTTGAGAGGAAAAAGTCCACCTTGTTTTTTACATTAATGTTCATTCCTGAGCTGATCTTAGCTGTTCCTTTGAAACCACAAGGCAGTCTTAAAATCATTTAACATGCTATTAATTTAGCTGTTGTAGGATGATGGATTTCTCAGCTTGCTCATACATAGAACTCTTAAGACTGAAAATGTGCAGATGTCATACCTTTGCTTCCTCAGCTATCACTACCCTCTTTCTCAAGAAGCATAATTATCAGTAACTAAATGAACTGCCATTAAATAGCTCATTATTTGGGCTAATGTAGACTTCAGCTCGTCATGTTGCTTTGTGAAAAGTTGATGCAAATATTTCCAAATACAATTCTCTCCAGAATGTAGGTTTTGGTCTTTGTATTTTAACCACTACTAAGCAAGCATAAATTTATTACAGGTTTGTTAGGTCAAATGTGGTTAATATTTCTCCATTAAATGAAAATGAGTTTGAAAATGTAGGGAGGGCCATAATTATGCTTAATTTCATTAATGAAGTTCACAAATAAAGCAATCTCAGATTGTTATATATACCTTCACCCTTGGTTTTAACACAGCAGTTCAGAGTAAAAATGGACCCAAAAGCCATTTCATTAGTCCACTGCATCCTGTATGCATTTCAGCTCATTATTTTTATGAATAGAGAATGTGAAGGTCATTTCACCTTGTAAGGACAATCAACAATTGCTCTAAGTTCAAAGTTATGGGGATGTATGTAAATCTGCTTTGCTCAAGGAAGTTCTAGCTAGGAAAGAGATGAGGTAAAACAATATGGGCCTTCCTCATTTAAATTCCCCACTGAGTAAATACTACCACATTACCAGCTTTGAATAATTAACTGCCATCCACTGTGCCAAAAATGATGCCCTGTATCTGAAATGCAACTTTTCAAAAAATATTCCTTGAAAGAAACTACCACAGAAATCATGACAGCTGTCATTGCTCTAAACTTTTATTTACTCAAAATCATTTTCTGAAAACCATCATTAGAATCAAATTAAAATAAAGCTGAGGTTTTCTGAATAAAACTGTCAAAGAAGATAAAAGTTTTTACATTGACAGGAAAGCAAATGATTTTTTCCACTCTGTTGAGGTTGCATAATAGTGCAGTATATCTGAATGACTTATGGTCCATTAATGACAGATTAACAGCTGGAGGAGGGGAGATCTTTCCAAGAATAGTTTTCAAATGAATGAAACTTCAGACCCAGAGGCAATGGGAAATGCAAAGTGTAGGGAGCTGGGGGAAGATGTGGGTGGAGGAGTCTTACAAGATTAGACTTTCATAATTCATTAAAATCACTGAAAATGACAAGATGTGATCTGAAATAAACCTTCCATATTCACAAGGGGAAGAGTGCCTAGTCAATATTAAGTCCTTGAAGATGACTGCAGGGGGTAGAAAGCTAACAAGAGCCTATCTATGCAGCATATGTGAAGGAAAGAAACCTTACTACATAAAACTTAGTGAAGGAGTCTACCTGTGTAGTTTTGCTCACCAGCCCTCTTGCAATATAATGAAATACCAAACATTCTGCAGCTAGACTAAGATGGGAAGGGGGAGTGGGTGTGCAAGATGGAGTGATAATATTAACAAAGTATTTTACATCAAAAAGTGATTTATTTAGAAGGTCTTGTCCCAAAATCTGGAATGAAACTTATACCATACACACACACACACACACACACACATATTTATTTCAGTGAAAACTATATAAAATAAATTCTTTAAAAAAAAACACTGATAACCTTCTTTTCATTTTTATGTTGAACATTTTTGTAGCTTAATTTTAATTTTTATCACAAAAGTAATTCATACTTTTATAGCTGTTACAGAAAATCGGTAAAACAAATGAAGAAAGTAAAAGTCACTTCCCAGTAATATCCACATTTAAATTTTAGTGCATTTCCTTCCATCATGTAATGTATTTATTCATAATATAAATTTTTTCAATAAAAGAAAATTATGTTGAATGTGCATCACATTATGTCCTGAGCAGAGAAGCCATTTAGCCTTGATTTTGAAGTCAGTGATTTATTTTGAGGTATATGCAGCAGCCTTTGCAATCTGTTATGACCACTAGACCAAAGCATATTTATCTTTGTAGGCGGGTGGCACTGGTTTTGTGCGCTCAGGACTCATTACAGATATTATCAGTAATAGTGACAGTAGCATATATTTTAAGTGCCTAAGGATGTGACTCTACTTAAAAGCCTAAAGCAAATGTAGAAATTGTATATAACCTCAGGATCTAAGAATCCAACAATTACTATCTTCCTCTAGCTTCTGAGGCTTTCTGGGGTTTCGCCTTGCATCAGCAAGCTTTACTCTTCAAAAGGAAACATTCTACACATAGCTCAAATACATCGGTGGGATGTGTCACTACCACCACTCCAAATTAAAAACCATCTTAAAAGGAATTAGACCATCCTGTAATAAAAAAATATAATGATAGCAGAAACACTGCAAAATGGTTAATTAGTTTTCATAAGAATTAAATATTTTTTCTTAAAATTGATTAATTTTACTGTACTGTTCTTACACATTCATATTTCTCTTATTAACAATAAATAACAATTGTTATAGAATATGTCTGTTATAGGAAGAAAAGCTAGAAATAATTCCTTATGAAACTTTAAGTTCAGTTCAGTCACTCAGTCCTGTCCAACTCTGCGACCTCATGGACTGTAGCACGCCAGGCTTTCCTGTCCATCACCAACCCCAGGAATTTACTCAAACTCATGTCCTTTGAGTCAGTGATGCCATCCAACCATCTCATCCTCTGTCGTCCCCTTCTCCTCCTGCCTTCAATCTTTCCCAGCACGAGGGTCTTTTCAAATGAGTCAGCTCTTCAAATCAGGTGGCCAAAGGATTGGAGTTTCAGCTTCAGCATCAGTCCTTCCAATGAATATTCAGGACTGATTTCCTTTAGGATGGACTGGTTGGATCTCTTTGCAGTCCAAGGGAATCTCAAGAATCTTCTCCAACACCACGTTCAAAAGCATCAATTCTTTAGTGCTCAGCTTTTTTTATAGTCCAACTCTCACATCCATACATGACTACTGGAAAAACCAAAGTTTTGACTAGACGGACCTTTGTTGGCAAAGTAATGTCTCTGCTTTTTAATATGCTGTCTAGGCTGGTCATAACTTTCCTTCCAAGGAGTAAGCATCTTTTAATTTCATGGCTGCAATCACCATCTGCAGTGATTTTGGAACCCCCAAAAAGTAAACTTTAGGCTTTATCATATTACTTAATAAGGCATAATACCTGTCTCATTTAAAGCAAGTCTTCAAGAAATAAAGTAGCCTTTCTTTATGCTCTTGAGTCTTGGTACATTAACTTAAATGCTTACTATAGTTTATTGTTACAATAAATATTGTGATAATAATCTCCTGTTTCAAAGTGCTAACATGATGTGTTTTTAAAATTTCACTTTCCTGCTAATTTAAAATGCAAAACTTACACAAACTTTTGTTTATAGAGAAACATAAGTCTATGGGTTCCACTTTTAAATTTTTACATTAGATGATATAGTTTTACCCTATTTTTATTTGATCTTCAAAACAGTAATTTTAACAGATATATAATACTGCATAAGGTAGAATCAGCATTATTTAGTCATTCCTCTTTTTTAAAACATAGATTGTTTTAGATGTTTAAAATTTGCTTGTGTTTTATTGATAAACTTTTGCCCAGTCTCAGATTTTTTTTTTCTGATTGGTTAATGGATTTTCATAAGTCACTTTGTTGTTTTTTATGTTTAATAATTTCTCTTGATATATGAAGAGCTTTTTTTCCCCAAAAAAGTC
>NW_011494794.1:1919584-1947813 GCF_000754665.1 Bison bison bison | reverse complement strand
CCCAAAAAAGTCATTTCTTCTACCTGAAAAGATTACTTTATTCGATTATTTGCCACGTTTTTGTCTTTACCCGTAATTCTTAATTTTCACAAATTATGTTTCCAGGTTCTACCTTTCATATTTACCTTTTTGTCTTGCATTTTAGCATGCTCTGTAGTTTTTATTGTTTTACTTCATATTTCTAGTAAATGCTAACTTTAACAATGATATCAGTTGTTCAGTTTCTGTTTTCATTGTTGTTCAATCTCATTTAATGTTTGTCTTATTAGTTAGGATAGAATAGTTTATACTGCAGCAGCAAATACCAAAATTCCAATTCTTAAAATAACAAAATTTATTTCTGGCCCACTGTACATGACTGTCTTAGGTTATTAGTGGGGTCTTGTTCATTGTAGCTACACAAGGACAGTGATGAATCTGAAAACATTGTCAGTTCTGTACTAAAGGATAACAAAAGCTTTGCATGGTCTGTCAATGTCACGTAAATGATCAAGCCACCATATAATGCATCTTCTGAGTAGAATTCATGGGCCCAATCTAGTTACATGCCTCCACTCAAGTATCAAGAGAGGAAACTTAGTCCTAAGGAGCATGCAGGAAAGTGGAGAACCAAAAATGTCTGGCAAATAGTACTAGCAATTGCTACAAAACTCACCTCACTTTCTTTATTGCCACAAGATAAGATAACCTCTATTTTCTAAAATTTTCCATTGCATATGAAAAAAGTATTTTAGGGTAGAGTTTTGCTTACACTTACCTTGATTCTTTCAGCTTTTGATTTTGTGTTTAAAATGTCTTTTTTATATTTGTTTGTTGTGTATAGCTTTATACCTTCTGTTCCTTCATTTTTCCATGTGATTAATTTGCTAATCTTTCCAAAGCAGATGAGATGGAGAATTGCTTTCAAGCACTGTCCTAACAATCTGACTATTTTCTGGCTGACTGAGCTTCTTTGATCTTGAGTTGGAAATTAGGCTTTTTCTTTTTTCCTTTTTCTGAGCTTCATTTCCCAACAGTTTATTTAATAATTTAGTGTCAGAGTGAGTTTTGATGAAGAGTAAAGTGTAGAGTATATTTTTCTCCAATTCAAGCAGCTCATTTTACAGTCTCTTGTCCTTCTTGGGCTTAGAGTTAAGAAGTAGTTCATATGGAGGGTTTATTTCTATGTCAACCAACATGAGGACCATGATCTTTACCATAGAAATACTTAACTCAGAGACTGGAGGTCAATTCAACAGGGTGTCTCAGATGATGGCAGAAAGAATTATTTGAATTCTGAATTGGAGGTAGGTTGAAATTGTAACCACTTTCCATCAATGAGGTAGGCTGTAGGAATTTCTTTTAATATCTATAAGATGTCTATGTGCTATGATTACTTCCAATAATTTCTTTTATTTGGGCAATTCACATGATTCCTTAATAGTCTTCCTTTTACTCAAATCAAGTATGCAACTGGAATTTTCATTAAAATGCTTGAATGTTAATCACATCTTGTCATTAGAAAGGGACTAAAAAGTAGTGTTAAAAATTGGGCTTCTGAGCTGTAGAAACCTGGGTTCCAAACTTGGCCTGTTACTAACTATCTGTGTGACCTTGGGTAAATAACTTAGTGATTCTCAAATTTTGTTTGTTTGTTTGTTTGTTTGCTTTTCACCTGGAAGAAGTGACAAGAGTACCTAACCCATAAGATTTTATTTTTTGGAGAATTTCTTTTGAAACATTTACCATAGTTCTATTAGTTGTCTTGAGATCAAAGGCCAGTTTTGAGCTCAGAGGAAGGAAATGACAGGAACAAAGATACAAAGATGGGAAAACACAGCATGTGTTCTAGGTTGATCGGTACTTTGGATATATGAGGATAGGGTAGCTGTACCGAGTTGCGCTGGTTATTCACTGCACAAAAAAGCCAGACCAAAGGGGTAAGTGAGGCTGAAAGTCAGGCCATATTCTGCTTGCATAGCCCCACTCCTTGCAAGAAGAAATATATTTTTCTTTATATACTAGGGAAGCTAGGGGTGACTCCTGAGTAAATAGGAATCAAATAAGAAATTTGACAAAGTATGTCTATGACCCTAATCCTAAACAGAGAGGTGTAGAGTTTCAGAGAGCATTCACCATTACATATAGCAGGGTCATCTCCTTTCTTAAGTAAAGGAGCTCTGAGCTATTTTCATTTGTCTGACTCTTTGCAACCCCACGAACTATTCAGTCTATAGAATTCTCCAGGACTACTGAAGTGGGTAGCCTTTCCTTTCTCTAGGGGATCTTCCCAACCCAGTGATTGGACCCAGGTCTCCTGCATTGCAGGTGGATTCTTTACCAGCTGAGCCACCAGGGAAGCCCAAGAATACTGGAGTGTGTAGCCTATCCCTTCTCCCATGGATCTTCCTGACCCAGGAGTCAAACCTGGGTCTCCTATATTGCAGGAAGATTCTTTACCAGCTGAGCTACCAGGGAAGCCCATTTTCATCTGTAAGTTTTTAAAAACTCACAGCAAAAATACCTATTTGTTCCATTGACAACAGGCCTTGACATTGCAACCATTCTTCTTCCTTCCACTAAAATACCAATCTTTCTTCTGAACCATCATTATAAAAATTTTCAGGAGTTGGGGTACCTCCTAAGTCTTCACTTTGATGTCAGTTGTGTTTTATTTGCTTTTCATGCCAGGACCATCTCAAAGATTGAAAGGGGTTTTACATGATTTGACCTTGATGGGGGTAGCTGAGACTTGTGGGTTGGATGACCAGCTGCCTCAAACCACAGCCTTTCTACTTTTGAGTTCATCTCCCAAGGGGGAGTGGGAAAAAGGGGAGGAAAACGTCATGAGGGGGAGATGTAGAATTGTGTAACAATATGCTAAAATCTACCTTCAGGAAGCTTCCTAGACTCAGTCTACACACGTTTACAGTGCTTCTTGCACCTGCTGTCTATAGGTTTCTTAAGAGTAAAGACCCTTAAACTTTTACATTTCCTCTATGATATGTAGCCCATAGAGCTGCCAGAGAAGGTTTCCCAGTTACAGGAAGAATAGACTGCCTCCTCAGTTATTGCCTCTTCTTTCCAGTTCTCTGATTTCTTTTTTAACTGGGGAAATGAGAAAGAGGAGAGGAGTTTGTATCAGGCAATAAAGGATTCTGATAAGAATTCACTTCATTGATCCATAAAATAAAACCAAGATTATCTCACCTATCTTCATATAATGATTACAATTTATTAAATTTCAAATATGTTTCAGGTGCTTTACATACATTATCTTTAATCCTTACAACAACACTTGAAAGTGGTTATTTTCATCTCTGTTCTGTAGATAAGAAAAATTTAGTGAAATAAGCTAATTAACTTATCCAAATATACAGCACTAACAGGGAACAGGGTTAGGGTAAATCCCAGTGCTACCTGACCTATAGCCCATGTTGTTTTTTTTCTTTCTTTATGTGTATCCCCCAAAAAATAATAATGGTGCAATGTAATGCGTGCATATGTTCTCACTGGGTACACAATGCAAAGCACATATAATAAATATACAAATCCTTTTCACATCACTACCCTCACCCAAATATCCAATCCTAATAGCTTTCCCAGTGAGAAACAGTTTCCAAAATTGTGTTAATACATTTCCATATATATATAAATATATATAAGGCTATCTGACTATGTATTATTCTATATTTTTAATGTAATAGTATATTAAAACTCATTTTTCAATATCTGTGTATTCATATGTTCACCTTTTTATAGCAGTTGAATAATATTTAAATTCATATTTGCTATCTTGTCTTATTTTCTTTTCACCCAGTTCCTTACAATGTAGTTATTCTGAATCCCTGTTTTTTGTATAAGTAAATTTAGGCTAAGAAGACTATTTGGAGTAATTTCAAAGATCTCTGATTGTTTTTCACACTATTTAATCCTTACTTTATAGACAAACATAAAATTATTTGAAATTTTCCTTCTGTTTGCTACATTAATGTAATTATACGGGTGTCAATCTTTCTGTTTGGCTGAATATGGTGCTTTTTCCCTCAGAATGTGTATTTTCCTTAAATGTCTGCTTCTTCTTGACTGTCTGACATTTTGGCCCAGCCCTCATTTTACCTCTTCAGTACCATGCTACAGTTCATTTTATAGCTGAGGAAACCAAGAACCAGAGAAAATGAATGACAACCAAAGGCTTGGAGCTATTTAATGCTAGAACCAGTAACAAATCACATTTACCTGCTCACTCCTGACCCAGCAGCCTTTCTATAACATGACACGTTATTAATTGGAAGTAGTATGTAGATGCTCTAGCTTATTTGTAACTCTATACTCCTTTCTGTTCACATTTTATATCCTATTTCAAGTCACATTTGTTTCGTTGGAAAAATCTGACATGCTATGTGTCCTTGGCAGAGAACTCTGAGGAGAACTCACCCTTTTATTTACTTTGGCATAAAGTCTTCTGGAAGAGCCTAGTTGTTGGACATGTTCAATAAATCCCAGTTAATAAAAAGTTAGATCATTATGGTTCCTTTGAAAAAAAAATCAAACCAACTCATTATTTTACTAATTCATTTAACAACACATATTGTGAATGCACTTACTAAACTCTCATAAATGCTGCTGCTGCTGCTAAGTCACATCAGTCGTGTCCGACTCTGTGCAACCCCATAGACGGCAGCCCAATGGGCTCCTCTGTCCCTGGGATTCTCCAGGCAAGAATACTAATATATGTTAAAGCACATTTTCATATAGCATCTAAGAAACTAAAGCCAAGAATGACTAATTCACTTGAAAAAAAATCTCACGTTAATGGTGACAAAAGGGCTGAAGGCCAAGTCACCAGACTCAAAGTCCAGTGTTAAACATCCAAGTGACTTGCCAGGGTGCTATTCTGTGTAACAAATAAAATAGAGGCTGGCCCAACCTACCTACAATATGTACTTAGCTGCTTTCATTATCTTTGTGGCTCATAAGAAGACAGTACTAGTTGTGAAATATACAATGCATTTATTCCTTATAAAGCTTAAGACTTTTATTTAGCCTGCTTTCAAATGTCTAATCACAGATACACAGCAACATTTTGAAGTAGCACCAGTGGCCTTGATTGATTTGCAATTCTCACTCAACCTTTCTCTGTCTTTTCTCCCTCACATAAAATTAATTCTTAAGGTCACATTATGTGTTCCTGAAACTAACATGTGTATTCAAGTTCAGTAAATCACACTTGTCTACATTTTGTGACTGTTCCTGTTGAATCATGTTGAATGCTTGATGTTGGTTTATAATCCTTAACAGATAAATGTGTTCTAACAGGGTTGTTCAAGGATAGTATTGTTCTGGATTAAAAGAGTGGTATATTTTTAGTGCATCACCACCTTGACCTTCTGATCAGGGCAGCATTTCCTGATCATGCATCTTCATTAGCATAGAGGATAAGTCAATGTAATGGAAAGAGCATTGGAGCTGCCATCAGATGCCCTGGGTTTGGACACGCTACTATTCCTGGCTTTCACAGATTCTTGGCTTATGAATCTTAAAAATGGGGCAATAAGATCAATTTCCTTTGGGTGGTTTTAAAATTTAATTGAAATAATGCATGTGAGAGTACCCTGGCACATATAAGGAGTTTAATACAGTTAATTTCCTTTCCAGTTTACTTAATGTTAGATACTTTTGAAACCATTCTTTCCCAATAATGTAATAACTGGCTTTGACAGTAGTAACAGAGCCATACACAGTGCTCATGCTCTTTCCCTGAAGACCAGCTTTCCCCATTAGTATCTGAGCCTGGCAAATCAAAATCCTTCCTAAAATCTTCCAAGAGACTTTGAAATCCCTGCGTGCATTAGTCTGGATCACTTGAGTGTATCTTGCACATTTAATTAAACCTGTTATTTCTGGAAACAAAAACAAAACATTTAAGAAGGAATGGCTGAGAGAAACCATTGTTTTTCCAGGAGTGTGACATGTGAATAATTTCAAAAATCTTTTAAAGCCATGCTTTACTTTAATAGGTTTCTGAATCCATTCATTTTCAGGTTGCTTTTATTACCTTCATCTACCATTGCCTTTTGCCACTTCTCTTTGAGGATATCTGTTATCCTCAAAAAAGGGACTAGATTGGAATTAACTTGCTTCTGACCATACCCATTTATCCATTTGAAGATCACTGTGGCAAACTATGAAAAATGTGCTGGAGTCGAAAAATGACAAAGCTCCCTGGATCGAAGAGCTGCTTATCCTCTCACAGGAATCTGTTTGTTCTGTTATTCTTGGCAGCTAGGGCTGGGTTCTTCAAAGGAAGATGCAGATTCCATTTTCTTTATCCTTCCTACTCTGAAAATTATGTGTTGCTTCTGCACTGGAAAGGTTCTGGATGAAAAGTACTTTCCTATTTGCACTGCAAATAAAAAAACACAACCCCATTGTAAATTGTGTTAACCCTCTTTTGACAATCTAAACCACATGAGGAAAGATCCACTGACTATTATGTGTACATTATAGGTACTGTGCACAGGTGTGTTTATAAGGAGGCTGTGCATTTGATTTCCTCTTCCGGTCCTTAGTCCTTCCCTAAGAATTATTGGCGGGGCTTCCCTAGTGGCTCAGACAGTAAAGTGTCTGTCCACAATGCAGGAGACCTGGGTTTGATCCCTGGGCTGGGAAGATCCCCTGGAGAAGGAAATGGCAACCCATTCCAGTACCCTTGCCTGGAAAATCTCATGAACGGAGGAGCCTGGTAGGCTACAGTCCATGGGGTTGCAAAGAGCTGGACATGACTAAGCGACTTCACTTTCTTTCTTAAGCATTACTTGCATGTAGAAAATGGAATCTGTTTAATCTATTCCAACAGAGTTAAATCCATCAAATGTATTTCACTTGAAATTTTAATTGGACCAGAACCCTTGTCTTAGGGCTAGTAATTTGTCTTTTCCACCCTCCTGTATTTCTTCCTTCATGGTTCAGGATGAGGCCTTTGTTTTGCTTTGGAAAAATACAATGCCAAAAGCTGCTGCTCTCCAAACACATGACTTCCCAAACTCCCAGAGACATCGGTCAGTTTCCATCAAGGATTCCATTATAATGTTCCATTCCCATGGTGACATTAGTCTCATGAACCCTCCTGTATGGTTTGAGATGGAGAAGAATGAGGAAATGAAGGAGCAATGCTAGACATTCACGTTATAGTCAACTCTATTATAAAAAAGATCTCTAGTTATGTGAGAAATCTCCTATATCTAGGAAGGAGGTAGATGATGGTGCAAAGCTCACAGTATTGGGTTTTGACCACCTCTAGCAAGTCCTACATATATAGTCTATCATCTTCTCTCGTTAACATATGGGGATTATATCATCTACTGCTGTTAACTTTGGAATCTCAAACAAGACTAGGAGAAGTCCCCTTAACAATCTGTAATACATGTATAACTTTGATATAATAAAAACCAGACTTTAGGAGATAAAATCTATTAAATAAAGAGGAAAAAATGAAGAATGATTATAGTTTGATAGAAATTTCCAATGTGGCACAACTACAAGGCTGACTTGAGAGTGTTTTCTTTTACTCTGATTAAAAATGCAATTTCACATGAAATAGTGTGATATTTCATCTTCAGTTTCCAAGGAGGCTCTGTGGAGACTGTCGTTAACCCAAGTGGTCGGGCGAACCAACAGCTTCCCTGATTAGTTTCTCCTGCTGAGCAATATAGACAAAACCTCAATCACAGGACATTCCAGCGAGCTCGAGTGGCCATGCTCCAACTGTGTTGCCGTGAGAACTGTCAGACGTCTGTAAATATTTTGTAGTTCCTTCGGAAAAAGTGTTGGCCTTCTGGGATACAGCAGAGAGAGCTTGTCCCCGCATCCAGCTCTGGTTCTCTGGTGGATTTGGTTTGTTTATTTTCAGTCATTTCAGCTCTCTGATTTGTTCCACAACTGAATTTCCTTCTTATCTCTTTGTGTGGCTTGTGGCTAAAGAGTATTTTTCTTCTGATACATTATCATCCTCCTAAAATGTGCAGAAAAATCACTGGCTACCCTTGATTGATTTATTCATGACCTTGTTGTTGTTCAGTCGCTAAGTTGTGTCCTAATGTTTGTGACCCCGTGGACTGCAGCATGCCAGAATTCCCTGTCCTTCACCATTTCCCGGAGTTTGCTCAAACGCATGTTCATTGAGTTGATGATGACCTTAGTTGGGATGAAAAGGCCAGGCCACTGAACAGGAAAAACAAGCCTGAGTGGACAGTGAGGGACCATTGAGGCGCCCCAGCTGTTTTTCCTCACAATCTTCAGAGCTGCTCATCCTAAGTTTACTTTCCACTCCCACCCCCAGGTCCCATTGATAAAGCAAAAAAGAAACTTGATCATCATTACGTGAATCCAAATTCATTCGGCTCATCTTGCCATTTTAACAGGCTTTGTCCCATTTTTTTTTCCTTCCAAATGGTGGATGTGCAGCTTCTGAGAAGGATGACTAGCAACTTCAGAGGCTTAAAATGTACATCCACCAAACAAAGCTATCTGTAAATACATTGTTTGTTTTGAACAAACCTTCTGTTCTGGTTCTATTTGATTAACAAGAATAATCAAACATATAAATAAAAATCATTGTCTGTTACCACTGGAGAGTGTCCAACTAGTCTTAGACAGCTTGGAAGGCTGGCAAAAGGCAAGACACATTGTGCTGGGGGACATCCAGGCCAGCATGCGGGGACCTGTGTGCCATCTGCCCCCACCCCTCTGCTTGGATCCCAGTCCAATCGTTTCAGTCTCATTAGAGCAAGATTCTGATGAAGCCAAAAGATGCAGCTCCCAATTTCACCAACTACAGAGGCTCACAGGGAGATGGCCAGCCTCTGGAGACACTTTAAATGACCTCCTGGCTCAGGCACGAAGAAGTTTCCCCGAACTTCATATTCCATAAAAGGCTGAGCACCTTTCTTTGTGTTTTACTTTTCCCCACCACGACAAATGTTGAAACCTTCCCAGTTATAATGTGTGTGTCCCCATACGCAGTGCCGGAAGACTTTACATGCTAACTGTTTGTTGTTTTAGAGCAAAGCAGGCCCCCTGAGAAGCCAGCCCTGTCATGACATCTGTAGCCACATTTACCAAGAAGCAAAGTTCAGCAGAAATAAGCAAAAATAATCTGAAACCTTTTCTTCATCAAATGAAAAACATTTCTGACACCCTGTTTAATGACAACATTCAACTGTTTCTTTTCCATCTTTATTTTCCCTCTAAGGTTTAGCTTATTGGCTCATTATGTGCCTGGAACATGAAAGATGACAAGGGGATGGAACTCTGGCTCAGCAGATTCAGAGCCCAGCCCCCACCAGCTCAGCCCTCATCCCCTCCTCCTCTCTTGCCTTCTCTTCTCCTGCTCCCCCAGCTCTCCCGCCTCCTGCTGCAGATCTCTTTCTGCTGCCTGGCAACCGCTCCACAGGCAATGTCACACAGGATTGCTTATTACAGCTTCAGAGAAATAAACAGGAGGGGGAAAATTCTGGCTGTTACATTAGAATTGCTATGTACAAATGCACCAAAGCCAGGTAATTCCAGGACTGATGCTATAGAAGAATTTTGCACTATGGTACCTGGTCTTCCCCTCCATGGGTAGAAAGAAGAGCGAGGGGGAAAAATAGAAAGGGAGTCTTTAGATGGCTTTTAGCAAGTCATGTATTAAATGCAACCATCCTTTTGGCATAGACCTCAAATAGAACTATTTCTGGGCTTTAAGAACCTTAGCGAGAAATTTTACAGTTGTCATTTGAAAAGTGCTGTGTGCGTATGAAGAGCAAATTTCTATTGCTTATCATTATACTCTTGGCTCATAATGATTGTGTAGATGGTTTTAACAAGACTTAAGGGCACCACATCCACTATTTGAGAACTGAGTCAGGACCTATCTTTCCTTCAGTACAGTTTATTTGCTAATTTGTGGGTATTTTGTTCCTTTAAACATTCACTGATGTGTTGTCTCCAGTAACTGACAATGACAGAGCATATGTTTTACATCCAGCGGGGGATACAATACTGCAGAAGAGACCCGACGCCCTCCCAGGTTCCAGCTTTCCACGGAAAGCTGACAACTCAACGAGTCACTATAATAAACTCTGCTAAAGGATGAAGGGGGGAGGGGATGAGAAAAAAATGGAAAAGTCTTATTCTACTTTCCGTCCAGGATTCTGTGTTTCTCTGCATTAACTTCCCTGTAGTACAAACGGTAAAGAATCTGCCTGTGAGGCAGAAGACCAGGGTTCGATCCCTGGGTTGGAAAGTTCCTCTGTAGAAGGGAATGACAATCCACTCCAGCATTCTTCCCTGGAGAATTCCATGGACAGAGAAGCCTGGCTGGCTACAGTCTGTGGGGTCACAAAGAGTCGGCCACAACTGAGCAACTAACACACACATACATACACAAACACACACACAGGTGTAGTTCTATATCAGGATTTCCTTTTGTGTCCTATCTATTTAGCCAGGCAATGGAAGGAAGCAGATTTCTTCCAAGCTCAGTTTCCTGAGGATGACATCTAGATAGCATAAACACTATTTGAAGTGTATCTTATCCAGACACCTGAACTCACCTTCACCTTGACTGTAAAATCATTTCATGTTCCACTTTGTTGGCCTTGGTCACTGAAAGGAATAAGACTGACCTATTTTCTCAAGCAAGCTAGCTTTAAACAGTAACCAAGATCCCATCTTTGACCAGTTCTTGTCCACAAATCAGACTTAAAGGCATGGGTGTCCCTAACACAAATCACAGTATTCCAGAAAATGTAGAGAATCCTGTGCACAGTGAAATAATGTTATATCTTGATAGAGTAGGATACAGGTAGTGTCAAGGTTTCTAGAAGGGCTAATGATTGGCAAACAGTAGATGTCCAAAGTATAGACAAACAAAGTCATTATGGAGTCATTGGTATGATATTGGAACCAGTGACTCTTACCAAGGAAAATTATTATCAAGAACTGGGCAAAAGTGCTAGGTAACCAAAGTGCAATAGCTAGAGCTCTGGGCTAGGCTCAGTTTTCAGAGTGTGAATGATAAGGAACAAAGAAGCAGTCAAATGTCCAGTCAGACAGATTGGCCGAACACGGGCAGATTCAAGGCCTCAGCCTGACCCTCACATTATCAGATAGACCAGAATGTTCACCTTCAGGACAAGGGGCAGTTTCAGTTCGCCTCACTCCTAGAATTCAGCAGTTTGGTGACTAGATGCAACTTCTGGGGGTGGGGAGTGGAGGTGGGGGATGGGCTTCTGGCACCCCCAGCTGGTAGTGGAGGGTACACTGGATGGTCAGCAGAGAGGGGAAGCCAGGCTTCGTCCAAGCAGCCCAGCCAAGGCACAGACTTTGATCAGACAGACCTAGTTTTGAATCCCAGTTCTGATATTTAATGGCTATACAACCCTGGGAAAATCACTCAAGTTCCCGAGCCTCAGTTTCCTCCTCCACAAGCTTTCAAAGAATGTCAGTAAGAGCTTTTATTAAAATTACTATTACACTGCAAAAGACCACAAACAGATAATCAGGAAATGGCTTGCGGTAATATGAAGGCAAAAATTAAAAGTATTTAAATTGTTCCATCTAAATTTACAGAATTGGAAAATGAGGATAAGTGTTACTAATAACACTGAGATGGCATGCTCTCAATAACTGAAATTGCAGAATATATGTCAAGTTGAAAAAAAAATCCCCTTCCTCTATCCCCACCTGACTCCCAGCTTGCCTGTCACATCACAGTATGTATGCTACTACAAATATCCATGACTCTGTCTACTTGGCCAAAACTCTTGGTCTAATTCTCACTCTGAGTGACCTGGGAATCAAGAGTCGGGGGTGGGCTTGCTGACCACGAGAGGGGTCTCTATTGCATATCCTTACATCATATTTCTTATGCACTAACAGGGAGGTGCAAAATTCTAAGGATCCCATTGTCACCACCAGGGCAGTTTAACCTGTCCCTGTACTGTTCCTATTAGCCTAAGGGAAGCTGACTCAGGCAGTTTCTGAAGGAGACATTTCTGAAGAGACATTCAGGAATGTCTCTGCTCCCACCCTAAGCTTCTTCTGCTGCCGCTGCTCAGTTGCACAGTTGTATTTCAATTGTTTGTGACCTCCCCTCTAATTGTCTTCCTGGTCTTCTGGCTTCCTTGGCTACATCTCTGCTTTCCTGCATATGCTTTCCACTTGGTCTTGACAACAGAGTGTCAAGAAGCTTTCAGTTTTGTTTTTTTTTTAATTAATTAATTAATTTATTTTACTTTACAATATTGTATTGGTTTTGCCATACATTGACTTGAATCCACCATGAGTGTACATGTGTTCCCCATCCTGAACCCCCCTTCCACCTCCCTCCCCATCCCATCCCTCTGGGTCATCCCAGTGCACCAGCCCTGAGCACCCTGTATCATGCATCAAACCTGGACTGGCGATTCGTTTCACATATGATATTATACATGTTTCAATGCTATTCTCCCATATCATCCCACCCTCGCTCTCTCCCACAGAGTCCAAAAGACTGTTCAATACATCTGTGTCTCTTTTGCTGTCTCGCATACAGGGTTATTGTTACCTTCTTTCTAAATTCCATATATATGCGTTAGTATACTGTATTGGTATTTTTCTTTCTGGCTTACTTCACTCTGTATGATAGGCTCCAGTTTCATCCACCTCATTAGAACTGATTCAAATGTACTCTTTTTAATGGCTGAAAAGCTTTCAGTTATAATTTACTCATCTCTGGGGCTTCCTCTTGGTTGACAAGATACCCACATGACTTTTAGCTGTGGTCTCTGGGAACCCAGTAGCAGGCACCTAAGTGTCAAAATCTGGTTCTCTGTTAAAGATAAGTAAGATAGGTATGTATCTAGTTTTCTCAAACTTATGAAAGAAGTTACAAACCTCAAAGCTCAGTATTTCTCAAAGTAGTTCAAGGAACAGCTGCATCAAGGTCACCAAGGGTTTGTTTTTGTTTTCTTAAGTCAGGATTTAGAACCAAATACCAGATTTACCAGCTAGCTCCCCTAGCTGATGATTATAAACATTGAAGTTTAAGGCTCATTGCCATAATCCTTTGAAGATTTGGACATCCCCCCCCAAAAAATTAAAAACCTTCCAGTAAATAAGTAATGATATAAATCTAATTGTTCAGCAATAATCTTTTTAAAATCACATCTATCCAGACATTTTTCTCTCTGCAAGAGTATAGGTATGCCTTTTTTTAAAAGTTAATAAACCACTGATATAAAAACTAATAAACAAACAGAAAATAGTGATTCCTCAAGGGCAACAAAACAAGTCGTATGATGTGTTAAATGATTTTATGTACCCAGACTCCTGACCAGTTACTCATTTATTCAACAGATGCTATTAAGTGAATATTATGTCAGGCACCATTCCTGGTGTGGGAATCACAGGGTCTTTGTCTGAGGCAAAGTCACTGCCCTCATTAAGCTCCCATTCTAGTGAAGAAGGCAGGCAATGGATAACTTATCAAAATAAATAATATTTCCAGGCCATAGTAATGGCATGAAGAAAACTAAAGCAACTTGTGGAGTTTGAGATCACCTGGAGGGACAGTTTCACAGGGGGAGGGGGCAGGAACAAATTCTCAAAAATGGTATTTCAATATGGTCCTTAATGACATAAAGGAGGAACCACAGGGAGATCAGAGGAGAGGGAGCAGTGAGTGTAAGTGCATGAGGCAGGGGCAGCTTTGGTGTGTTTGAAGAGAAGCAGGTAGTACAGAGTGGCTGCACAGAGTGAGTGAGGGGAAAGCGGGAGGAGATGAGGGGAGGGGGTCATGCAAGGCTTTGTAGGCTACAGTCAGGAGGTTATATTTTCCTTGCTTGCTAATGGAAAGCTATTTTAGTGTTTTGAGCAGGAAAGTTACATCATCGTATGTACATTAATTTTTTAAATCACTCTGTTGTACAAAGTATAGACTGGTGAGGGCAAAGAGTGGGAGCTAGAAACCAGCCATTGGGCTATTTCAGTAGTGTATGTGAAGAGGCAGTGGAACCTGGGTGAAAGATCAGTGGAGACAGGGGACAACTTCCAGATAAAATTTGGAAGTAGAGATGACAAGGTTTGTACTGTATATGGAAACCAAAGGAAACAGAGAAACCAAGAATGCCTATGTAATTTGGCTTGACCACTTGGTTAAATGGTAGTTTGTATATGTGCTCAGTCACTCAGTTGTGTCCGACTTCTTGTGACTCCCACGTACTATATATAGTCTGCCAGGCTCCTCTGTCCATGGGATTCTCCAGGCAAGCATACAGGAGCAGGTTGCCATTTCCTCCTCCAAGGGATGGTCCCAACCCAGGGATCAAACCTGCATCCCCTGTGTCTTAAGCACTGGCAGGCAGACTCTTTACCACTGTGCCATCTGGGAATCCCTGAGTGGTGGTGCATTTTACCAAAAGGAGAAGTCTAGAGAAAGAAAACTTCTGGAGAAAATATCAAGAGTTTTTTTTGGCTGTAATAAATTTGTAAAATCTTACAGATAGCTAAGATGTTGAATGAGAAGTTATGTATATTACTCTAGAGCTCATAGCTCCAAATGAGATAAAACTTTGAGAGTTATCACCATTAAGACATGAAATGACATAGAAGAATGAGGAGCTTTCCCAAGGAGTGGCTGTCTCTAGAGAAGAGGAGATACAGAATTGAGTGCTAACCCACTCTTAGGTTTAGAGGACAAAGAGGAGTCAGTTAAGAAGCCTGAAAAGGAAAAGCCAGTGAAGTTGGAGCAAAATGAGTGTGGTTACTTGGAAACCAAGAAGTGAATGTTTTCACATAGGACTTATATCATGCTGTGTAGTGACAGAAATGACTGTTCAGTAGCATGAAAGAAGGCTTGATGCCAAGGGTAATAAGTATTTGGACATTAATAACTGGTATTTATTTTTTATTTTAATAAATGAAAGACATGTGAATGGTACAAGTAAACTTTCCCAAAGGACTTCCAAAATGGGAACATAACTATTGAAAACAGCCCAACAAGAAGTGATACAAAATGCTATTTTCCCTAAGGGACTGAGATACATCCAAAGGCTGGTGGATTTTTTTTTTTAAACTTCCTTTAGCAGCAAATCAACACCATCAAATAACTTATGGAAAAGGGCAAAATAAAATATGCTGATTAGACCTGCTAGGACTTCTTGGCATTTGTGAGAGGAAAGGTTAAGGTTGAATAAGTGGTAACTGAGAGCTAATATTCCTAGATTTTCAGTAGGTTACACAACAATTTAAGTCATAAGATAAAGAGGAGCCAGGAGAGCAAAAGCCTATTTCAAGTTGTGGTGGGTTGTGTTTTCCTGTGAGCTTATTAGCTCAGAGACTCTGCAGCAGTAATGACACCCTGACTAGACAGGATAGGAAATTGCTTCCCTGCTTAGTATTTACTGAGGTCCCCAAATGAAGGCATTCAGAGCGTTTACACACTGGGTGACTACAAAGTAATGGGACTGATTCCACATTTCATTTTTTGTGAAACCTCGCTTGATTTCTCCATAAGTTGTTTATAAAGCAACTCATACAGAGTTTTTTATATCCATAAGAATCATTTTTCTCACACAGAGGAGCGATCACTCATGATTAACGTTGACTTTTTATTGACATTTAATACAGCTTACTTAAAAAATATGTTGGCAGATTTAAAGTTAAATCCACAAAAGAACAAATTCAGGTCAGATATTTTTCTGGGAGGTATTTTTTTCAATACATCCACTCACATTTTTAGGAAAAATGTTCTCTGTAAGAGTTTGACTACATGAATTTTAAATTAGCATATCGCTAATTTATAGAATCAATAATAAAACATTCACTTCATGGGAAACGAAGCCATAAATACAAGAAACAGTCTATACTGGCAGGTTGAAAAAACAGACTAAACTCTGCAGTTATGATGGGACCAGATGTTAGGTAATGTTGATCTTTTACTTTTTCTGATTTCTCCTCTTTACAACTCAGGATCCTTTGCACTAAAATGGCTGTGCTGAATTAAACTTCACTCCCTGAAGTCACAGGAAATATGCGATTATCTCCATTAATAGAAGGGAACAAAGGTAGGGACGTTCCACAATGGTGGCAAACTCCTGAATCATGCCCAGTTGGCTTTAGGAAATGTTTTGCACTTAACATTGGATATGGGTGTGTCTGATTTTCTGGGAATTTACTTCAAAGAGAATAATGAAATGACACAGTGAAAACTTGGCTCTCTTCGAGCTGGGAAACAATCCAGTTTTCTGATCCTAACCCTGTCCATTCAGGAAACAGACATGACCTTGCTCAAAGTTGTCTCTGAACAAAAAAACTGTGTACTGATCCTTCGTATTTCAAAGGGCTTCCTTACAGAAGTAAAAGTTCCCTTAAGGAGACAGGAATAATTAAGCAGAATGCTTGAGAGTGCTTCTGCTGGGATGTTTGCATGGATCCACAGGGAGCAACCTGTCTGCTAGGTGGGGCTAAGAAAGAACTGCAAAAGGGCAGATGGCACCCCTTCATACAGCAAGTACTGACTTGTAAATCACTGGCTTCCCAGGTGGCGCTAGTGATGAAGAGCTCCCCTGCTACTGTAGGAGAAATAAGAGACCGGGGTTCGATCCCTGGATTGGGAAGATCTCCTGAAGGAGGAAATGGCAACCCACTCCAGTATTCTTGATCCCTGGGATGGAAAGATCCCCTGGAGGAGGAAATGGCAACCTACTCCAGTATTCTTTCTTGGGAAATCCCATGGATAGAGGAGCCTGACAGGCTATGGCCCATAGGGTCCCAAGAGTCGGACAGGATTGAAGCAAATTGGCAGGCAGGCATGCATCATATATGATCAGCCCTCAAGATCGTTTATATGGAGATTATTTCTCTTATCAACTCTGAAATCTTTAGCAAAATACTTAATTTGCCCAGTCTGTACATCTATAAAATGGTACCCCATGGGCTTACTGTGAAGATTAAATGAGATAATAGTACTCAGTGCTTGGCGTCATACCAGGTGCAAAACAAATGATCAAGTCATATTAGCTTTTATTAGGCTATCAGATCAGATCAGATCAGTTGCTCAGTCGTGTCCGACTCTTTGCGACCCCATGAATCGCAGCACGCCAGGCCTCCCTGTCCATCACCAACCCCCGGAGTTTACTCAGACTCATGTCCATCAAGTCAGTGATGGCATCCAGCCATCTCATCCTCTGGCGTCCCCTTTTCCTCCTGCCCCCAATCCCTCCCAGCATCAGAGTCTTTTCCAATGAGTCAACTCTTCGCATGAGGTGGCCAAAGTACTGGAGTTTCAGCTTCAGCATCATTCCCTCCAAAGAAATCCCAGGGCTGATCTCCTTCAGAATGGACTAGTTGGATCTCCTTGCAGTCCAAGGGACTCTCAAGAGTCTTCTCCAACACCACACTTCAAAAGCATCAATTCTTCGGCACTCAGCCTTCTTCCCAGTCCAACTCTCACATCCATACATGACCACTGGAAAAACCATAGCCCTGACTAGCACAACCTTTGTTGGCAAAGTAATGTCTCTGCTTTTGAGTAAGCTATCTAGGTTGGTCATAACTTTCCTTCCAAGGAGTAAGCGTCTTTTAATTTCATGGCTGCAGTCACCATCTGCAGTGATTTTGGAGCCCAGAAAAATAAAGTCTGACACTGTTTCCAGTGTTTCCCCATCTATTTCCCATGAAGTGGTGGGACCAGATGCCATGATCTTCGTTTTCTGAATGTTGAGCTTTAAGCCAACTTTCTCACTCTCCACTTTCACTTTCATCAAGAGGCTTTTGAGTTCCTCTTCACTTTCTGCCATAAGGGTGGTGTCATCTGCATATCTGAGGTGATTGATATTTCTCCCGGCAATCTTGATTCCAGCTTGTGTTTCTTCCAGTCCAGCATTTCTCATGACATACTCTGCATATAAGTTAAATAAACAGGGTGACAATATACAGCCTTGATGAACTCCTTTTCCTATTTGGAACCAGTCTGTTGTTCCATGTCCAGTTCTCATTGTTGCTTCCTGACCTGCATACAAATTTCTCAAGAGGCAGATCAGGTGGTCTGGTATTCCCATCTCTTTCAGAATAGACTGACTTTAAAATGCCCCTCATGCAGTAATGTCTTATTGTTTCACAAATATATTCAGTTGCAGTTGTGCTTAGTGAAATGCAATGTTGACTAAAGACATTACTAAATTCACATATGTAGCAAGGAAATGTTAAACAACTACCATGTACTAGGGATTCTTATTCACGAACTTAATTTTGCAATTATGCATTTTCTTAATTAGCTGGTCCTGAAGGAAAAACTACTGTCATGTTAAAGCTCATGCAATTTATGACACTATAAGCTGTCTTGAGTAATAATTATATGTAATGTGAGGCACATAATGAGATCCTTAGTGCAGATGGGGGAAAGAGAACTATAAAATCCAATTTTGAGACAAATGGAGATATTTGAATATGACTTGGATAAAAGGAACTTTAAGGTAATTACTTTTTAAAGTTGTATATTATAGTTATGTTGAACAACATCCATATTCTTAGAGCTTTCATGCTGAATTTTTTAAAATGTCACAGTGTCTGCAAATTACTTTCAAATAGCTCTGCAAATTACTTTCAAATAAAATTTATAAATTTTATTTATAAAAATAAAGTGAATATGGAAAAATATTGATAGTTTTTGAATCTAGGTGGGGAGTATAAAAGTGACCATTGTATTATATTATTTTTATCATCTTTACAGATGAAGATTTTCTTAATAACATTTTTTTGAGGGGAAGAGACAAAAATATGGTCATATACAGTCATCAAAAAATTCTCTATGAACATAGAATAACTATTCTCAGTTACTCAGTTCAGAGGAGAAGACAGAAGACTGGCTGGTTAAGAGATCTATTCAAATAACCAGATAATACCGGAGCCTAAACACTTTCCAGCACAGAACACAGCAGTGCTCAGCCATCCATACTGCTCCTTACCTTGGCCCACATTTCAGAAACGGTGTGCTCAGCCACAAGGGAGACACAACAGGAGCGTGCAAACGGATCCATGTGAGTCCACTCACACTAATGGAAAAGCAAGTGGAGTACCCTCCTGTGATGGGAAGGCAATCGTGTCATTTTCTAATATAAAGGCCAGCAGAATTTGCCTCACCAGAGAGAGAGAGATAGTAACTGTTGAGTGCTGAATGTAAGTGAATTTCAGTGGGAATTGTGTTCAAATATTTAAACACTGTTAATACCAAAATTAATGAAATATATTCATTTTATGTTATCATGCAGCAAACTATCCAATTAAAATCTTAGCTAATATTACAGGTCAAGAAAAGTCTTTATGGTTAAATGACTATTCCTATTACAAATTTCTAGAAGATAGTCAAGGCATTTCCAAGCAGAGATAGAGACTGTTTATGACCTTTTATAAATATAATTATAGAAAAGCATCAACTGTCTACAACTCAACTAGAAAGAACTTTCCATAAACCACACTGGAATAATGGACACACTCAATCTGTAGTGTGGAGAAGTAAATTATAATACTAATATTTAGTAAGAGCAAGCAAAAATACCATAAGGGAGTAGGCATTTTATGTAATCTCCCACAACTTCAAGTCTAGAAAACAATATTTTTAAGATACCCAGACAATTTTACAATACTGCACATCTTTTTATATTGCATCCACTCACAGAACAACATTGTAGCTTAGGTCTATTTCCCTACTTCTCTCACTTACTGGGGTCTGATATGCGGTTTGGAAAGGGAAATCTTGGGTCTAGGCTACTGGTTACAGTTAGTACCCTGAAGAAATTCAAGTTTCCAAATAGTGAAAGATGCAGACATAGGCTCTATACTGTATGCAATAAAGCAGCAGAGAAAACCAATATTTGTGTCTAACCATGTATAAGGAAAGAGCATATACAACTCCGTAAGGCCAATGGGATTCTCACAATCTGGTGACTTACAAATTCAATTAACCAATATACCCTATCTTCTCCCTGAACTGAAGACTCCATTTAATTGAAACTTTGGGGTCTGTATCTCTTAAAAATTATACTTACACACACACATATATATATGTATATATATATATATATTTCCCATATTTCAAAATACACCCATATTTTTGCCTTTTGTGTGGCAACAAGAAAAAAAAGTGTCTTATCTGTTTTCTGTAGTAAACTGTGTCTACTTTGCCACAGCATTCATGGAATGATGTCATCGTTAGACAGATGATGAAGACAGATCTCTCCTGGGTTTGTGTTCTTGTGTTTAATGTGAGCGCATTTGAAAATAATCACATATTCAGATTCTTTCTAAAATGGCAAAAGGTGTTTCCTTGACCATCTTCTTTACTGATTAACCAGTAGCATTTTGGTGAGATAGTTTTTTTTTTTTTCCCCCTGAAGAACTTTAATTTTACTTGATGCAAATTTGCATCCCAAACAATTCACATAAAAACAGAAAAGAAGTCTATTTTGTTGTCTCAAAATGGTTACTATTTAAAAACACTTTACATCAAAGAAATAAAAAGCAAGATTTTAACTATGCTTCATGAAAAACATGTATAGGTAGGGATATGATTAAAATTAAACACAGCATATATTGATACCATTTATTACTCTACTGAATAAAATGAGAAAGCCTTCCATTTTTAATCACCCACTATACAATACATTTTATACAGAAATGTGGGAGCAATGGCATGCTATCTGCAAAGAGCTCAGAGCTGAACGTGGGTACTTTGGCTACCAGTACAGTGCTGCATAACACAGCATTCTGCAATGTGTCAGCAGTTCAAAGCAATACTCTATTCTTCGGATCACTTATCCATTATTACTTCAGACAATGAGTATCTGATACAAAATAAAAGTGATGGATGCTGAGTGAACCAGTGAGTGTGTTCTGACTAAGAACAAACGGAAAAGAAACTATGGCTCATTGCCTGATGAAATTACTTTTGGGTATTTAAATACATCTTACATTATGTTATGCATGGACTGTTGATGGGAACTCTGGAAATTAGTCCTGGAAAATTAACTGTTTCTACCCCATGAAAATGTTACTTAAATCTCCTAAATTGCACATCAGAAGCAATTATTAAATAAGTTTCCTTATATTTGTACTTGAGATATCAATATTTTAGAGGCATTATTTTAATGTCCATCTGGCACTCACTGATAGCATCCCCCCTACCCAACTTTCAAAATAAAAAGGGCAGAGGACAAGAGTGGAAAGAACAGATATGTCTTCCAAGATACTGTATAATATTATTCCTGCTTGAATTTGAAATAGTGAATTTAGGACAGGAGAATGATTCATCATTTCTTGGAAAAACAATTTTTTTTTTTGTAGACCTATGCTCTACTTGGCATTTGGTTACATAGAAATGAATCTGTCTCCTGCAGCGAAAACCATGTAGCTGACTGACTTGGCATGGCATTCATGTTCATAACCCCATATTGTTATTTCTATGATGTCCTCTGTAACCTTTTCTCAAAGTGTGCTGCTGGAGAAGACTCTTGATAGTCCCTTGGACAGGAAGGAAATCAAACCAGTCAATCCTAAAGGAAATCAACCCTGAATATTAATTGAAAGGGCTGATACTGAAGCTGAAGCTCCAATACATTGGCCACCTGATGTAAGGAGCCGACTCATTGGAAAAGATCCTGATGCTGGGAAAGATTGCAGGCAGAAGGAGAAGGGGGCAACATAGGATGAGCTGGTTGGATGGCATCACCAACTCAATGGACAAGAGGCTGAACAAACTCCGGGAGAGAGTGAAGGACTGGGAAGGCTGGCATGCTATAGTCCATGGGGTAGCAAAGAGCTGGACATGACTTAATGACTGAACAACAGTCTTCTTCCAATCTGTCCAAAGTCAGGTTTGATAATTTCACTTTTATACTAAAAATTTCACATCTTCTACATGAGCCATTCTTATAGAATGAAGAACCAACTCTGTGGTTTTATATCCAAGATCTACTGTTATGGAGCTGTATGAAGAATTATTCTCTGAGGAGAAAGTAATTTGCATCTAGCTCAACTCTTGATCTAGAAATTAATTTTTAAATGGTTATTCGAGTGGACAGGAAAAGATGTCTAATATTACTAATTATTAGAAATAAATTCCTAATCGGAACAACATTCTAGTAGACTTTGGGCTCATTTTAAACACAAATAAGGGAGAAAAAGGGAAAACTTTTGGTGAATAATAGATGGTGTAGAAGCTGGATTTGGGGATAATATTCTGTACTTTGCCTAAGAAATTATCAGGTCTTTCCCAAGAATCCTCATATTCTTAGAAGAATGGGGTGGGAGGAGCAGGTTTCCTCTAAAATATGCCCCAAGCTGTAAAACACCAACTAGAATTCCTCTAAACTAAACGTATACGTTTAACTATATGTTAAAATGTACTCTCTCACTAAGATAGAGATCACCTTTGAAACTCAGTGTCAGACTTCAGGACATCATCTGTAAAGTCCTAGACAAATATTTCAGAAAGTGTCTCATATTTTGGATACTAGTCTCTTAAACTTATTCTGAAAGAACAAATAGATTCTTAAAGCTTTTTTCCCCCAAAATAAAAGACACATTTGCATCTTTTACTCACTCGATAAATGTTCCAAAGGGAGAAATTTACAAAAATTTTCAACAAAAATATTAATAATAATGATCATAAGAAATAACTTCTAGAATGACTAATTAAAGCACTCTAAAAGGTAACTTAAATTTGGGAATTAACCTGACAACGGAATCAATATGTGATGAATATATTTCTATTTGCCAATTCAAAATAAATTTCTTCAAACATACTGAAATTCTCTAGAGTCAGATTTGTTAAGTACATTCATCTCAAGAGATATATTATAATTAAACTATTATTAAATGTCCAGCTTGTCCAATTTTCTATTTAGGATGAAATATTTTATTTCTACCAAGGGAAGACTACAAAAGTTTTGATAAATTTGTGTTTCAGGGATTTAAATGTGTTGTAGCTGAATGTCATAGAATTAATTCATCTATCAAAATACAAGGTTCATACTTCTTGGTTATAGAAAATGAAGACTTGGGTGTTGAATTGAAAAGCAGACACTTTTTCACATCTATTTTGATGGAGGGGTTCTGGGGGAAGGAGACAGAAAACAGTGAACTGGGGCTCTGCAGAGAAAGAGAAGGTCTTCCCTGGTGGTAAAGAATCCACCTGCAATCCAGGAGACCCCAGTGCAATTCCTGGGTTGGGAAGATACCCTGAAGAAGGGTTAGGCTACCCACTCCAGTATTCTCAGGCTTCCCTAGTGGCTCAGATGGTAAAGAATCTGCCTGCAATGCAGGAGACCTGGGTTCGATCCCTGGGTTGGGAAGATCCCCTGGAGGAGGGCATGGCAACCCACTCCAGTATTCTTGCGTGGAGAATTCCGCATGGACAGAGAAGCCTGGCAGACTACAGTCTATGGAGTTGCAAAGAGTCAGATATGACTGAGTGACTAAGCACAGCACAGCACAGAGAAAGAGGGAAAGGAGAAGAAATCGCCCAGTGGGTGACCTTACAGAGGAGTGATTTAGGGGAAATGTGTCAGGATCTTCTACTCTGAGTGATACGTGTACAATAAACCTTCCCTAATAACTCAGATCTTTAGCAAAATCCTTTTGTGTAGCATGATTGCATTGGTGGTGGTTGTTCTTCAGTTGCTAAGTCACGTCATACCCTACTCTTTTGCGACCCCATGGACTGTGGCCTGCCAGGCTCCTCTGTCGATGAGATTATCCAGGCAAGAACACTGGAATGGGTTGCCATTTCCTTCTGCAGAGGATCTTCCTGACAAGGGGATCAAATCCAAGTCTCCTGCCTGGCAGGTAAATTCTTTAACACTGAGCTACCTGGGAAGCAATTACATTGATGGAAGACGGTAAAGATGATATGGAGATACACAGTCAGTTATTGAGAAGATAGACTTGACATAACATGATTTATTACCATCTCTTCTACTTGATCAAAGGCTGTGTGTGTTCAGGAACTTTGTCTATTTCCATGGCCATGGTCCTTTATGCATGCCTGGTCTATAGCAGATGCTCAATAAATATTAGTTGAATTGAATTAAACATATTAAAAAAATATATGAAGGTGGCATCCTGTAGGCTGCTTTTATTTTCTGTTTTTGCTGAATGGGAGGTTCCTAGTAACAGACATCAAGGAATGCCTTCATGTCGTAAATTTGAATGGTGTCAGCTAAAATATGCAGTGAATATATCTTTCTCAGCTCCAATTTCCTGTCAGCTTTTCAAAACAGACAGATTGTCTTTCTCATTCAGCAGAAGTAGGAGGAGGTGGGGAAGACTTCACCCCATCTGAACTGTTCACCTTGTTGGATTTGAGCACTACTGGATGGCTCGAGAGATCCAATAAGAATCAATGTTGATTCTCTCAGGTTGCTATAAAAGAAAAAAAAATTTTTTTTTTTTTTCTGTGCTCTCTTCCCAAGTGT
The DNA here is from genome assembly GCF_000754665.1 of Bison bison bison. NCBI lineage: Eukaryota > Metazoa > Chordata > Mammalia > Artiodactyla > Bovidae > Bison > Bison bison. The sequence goes on along the minus strand of NW_011494794.1, from coordinate 1,923,337 downwards.
GAGGTCTAACATCTGGCACCAGCTAACCTGCAAAAAGATAATAAAATGTGTTCGGGGATTTAGAGGCCCAGAGATGAGGATAATTTGTAGACCCAATTTCTAATAGTACAGGGGGAAATGCTTTCATCTGAAACACTGATGTGATCAAATAAAAATGAGTGAATAGTTGCCAATTGCTAAAGCAATTTATCTTTCCAAATGTATTCGAAATGTTAATTTTATCAGGGTGCAAGCTGCTAAAATGCAGCTAGTAGATCATTAAATTTCAATAGGGAATAGACTTCATATTTAACATAAACAGTCAAGTCATTTTGGCTGCCTGCATCTTGTGCCACATTTAGAAAGCCTTCTGTGTAACCATAGGAACGGTTTTGCTTAAGCACTGTTGCTTGTGTAAATCCAATTCATTCTGAATTAGCTGAAAAAAAGGGGAAGGTTGCGTGATTTGTTTCTGCCCATTGCTTCCCAAGTTGCCTCTTAGAAAATGTGAAGAGAAAATTAAAAACAAGGGTTTTTTTCTTTTCTTTCCTCCTTTTGGAGGATGGGCTAGGAATGAGACTGGGAGGCAGAATTCTCTTCTCCTGACAACATTGGCATGATGGAGAATAAAAAATAATGAAGTGGTCTTCTATAGCTCAGAATCTTTGCTGCTTAATTAAGCATTTTTCTCATTTGAAATATTTTCTATGCTTATTATTTTCTTAGTTTACAGTAATCTTTCTTAATAGAAGTGATTTAGGAACATACTCTGCATGGATATAATTTTACATGGCATAAAACCCCAACAGAAATTTATTTAACTCCTCTTTTGACTAGGAGATTTGAGGAGCTCACAGCTACACATAACATATAGTGAATTAGATTAATCATATTAGTTTCCTTTTAACACCCAGATTAAAACAGCTAATTGTGGGGCTATTGAGAGAAGAGAGTATTTTCTCACGTGATGCTCTGAAGAAAGAGTAGGTTTGGACGGGCTGAGCCATAGGACTGTGTAGGGCAGGCAGAGGGAAGTGGGGAAATACTGATTTTCCAGAGAAAATAAGGAATGTTCTCCTCTGTGCTTTCTCCAACCTAAAAATTCTTCCAACATCATATCCTTCTGATCTTCAAGGCCCAGTTCACTGGCTTCAAGATAGTTTCTCTAGTCCCTACCTTTCAATAACAATTACTAGTCAGTTTATTATTTTATTGTGCATTACAGATACTTCTGTGCTAATCATATACCTACTCTCTTTCTTTATTACAAGTGATTGTTTAACGATCCACCTCCCACACCAGAATGTAAGCTGCTTGTGGATAGAAAATATTTCTTTTTTTTTTTTTTTAAATCCTGCTGAGGTCAAGGCCATTGCATTTTGATTTCCCAGGCAAGAATACTGGAGTGGGTTGCCACATCCTTCTCCAGGGGATCTTCCCGAACCAGGGATTGAATCTGGGTCTTCTGCAGTGCAGGCAGATTCTTTACACTCTGAGCCACTAGGGAAGTCCCAATAACTCATAAATAAATGTTTTTGACTATGAATGGGAGGAAGGACTGAAAGGCAGTGGGGATGTCAAGGGCAGGCATCGCCTGCTTCAGTTTTATGGAGCTTGAGGGTGGGAGGTGGCGCTATGGGAGATAGGCAGATCAAGAGGAAGGGAGGGAAAAGTAAAGGGAAAGTTATTAAACTCATAAAATATGCCAGGCATTATAAAACAATCCTTAGAGGACTTCTACACTAGGCTAAAAAGGGGTCCCTTGAAACAGATCCACACCCGAATCCCCAGAACCTGTGTATGCTACCTTATTGGAAACAGTCTTTGAAGATTTACCTAAATTAGGATTTTGAGATGATGAGATGGTTCTAGACCATCTGGGTGGCCCAAAAGTCAATCACTTGTATTTTCTAAGAGAGAAGAAGGAGGTAATACAGACAAAAGGAGAGAAGGCAATACGAAGCTAGAGGCAGACATTAGCATGGAATGCCAGCAGTCACAAGAAGTAGGAAGAGGTAGGAACCTGTTCAAAGCTAGAGTTCCAAAAAGTGCACCGTCCTCTCAACACCTTGATTTCAGACCAGAAATACTGATTAGGTGGCTTCTGAACTCTAAAACTGTGAGAGAATAAATTTCTTAACTTTTTAAATCCATCAAGTCTGTAGTAGTCTGTTACAGCAACCCTAGGAACCTAATGTAACACTGATAGTATTCCCATTTATTAAGGAAGAAAAGAACTGAAATTAAGAAAGCACTATCACCTTAAACATGCACATAGATAATGGCTTGTTGGGAATGAAACCCAATCTATGCAACTGCAAAGCCACTTATACAGTTTTTGCTCAAGTAGCATGTGTGGGGCAAAACTCCCTCCAAGCCAAATTCTGTTTTATGGAATCAATGTGACACTGTTCTCTGGACTGAGACTCTGTAACTGCCTTGTTTCCTGTAGCAAAGTAGAAAGAGAAATTTCAATTAGTGACTTACTAATTTAGGTACACCTATAGGCCTCTCTCATAATTATATCCTAAAGTAGGAAACTACAAGAATAACATTTTTTTGAAATTTTAATTATAGGTATCCAACCAGTGATCTTGCCTGTTCTGCTTTCCTCTGTCCCTAGTTCTTTTTAAATATTAAATGAGAAATGGCAGGTTGCTTTCAGTTTTTGTTGAAAGAAGACTTCCTCACCTAGTAAGCATTCATCCACAGATACCTACTGAGACCATTCCATGCACCAAAAACCTGTTTGTATGCTTAAAAACATTACTAGTAAGCTAGAAATTTCTACCATTTTTGGATTTATATTTTAGTAGGGAATAGAAAAAATAAAACAACACAAACAACTAAAAACTAGATAAATATGTAATATATTCTGTGTTATATTTTGAAAAGTACTAAGGAGAAAACTAAAGCCAGGGAAATAAGAAACGGTAGGAGTCTGAGTGGAGAGTGGTTGTGTGAAGCAGCCGAGGAAGATTTCTGTGAGAAAGGGACAGCTGACCAAGGACCTGAAAGAGATAAGAGAACCTGGGGGGGCATATTGTGTGGAAGGCATTCCGGCAGATGGATGAGCAAACTTGAAGATGCTAAGGGAGAGAAAATGAGATCAGTGGGACATGAGACGCACGCTGTGTAGGACACGTAACACCGCTGAAAGGACTCTGGATTTTATTCTGAGTGAAATTCAAAGCCATTGGAAGGTTTTGAGTTGACATGATCTAGTTTACATTTTAAAAGGGTCACTCAAGGGTCCTGTAAAAACCTACGCTTTACCAAAGCAAGTAGGCCATTTGGAAGGTCATAACTGTATCAATATTTAATAAAGAAGAACAAATTATCTAATTGATTATCTTGAGATGGTCTCACCAATGAGTCTCTCAAGAGACATGGCTTTACGTATGACACTCTGTTTTACTTTTGCACTCACAGATTTTCATAAAGAAATCCAAAACACAAATGACCTACATGGTTAGAATGTCTTGTTGTAATATTGAGCCTTTCTATCAGAAGAGAAGGAAAACAGGGAGAAGATTAATTGTTGAAAAAGCTAGCCTTTTTCTAACACCTTATATTTCCTATAGCCTAAGTCAGTAAGAACAGCTTTGACTTTGTTTTCTTTGCATTTCTGGGAATCCTTTAAAAATTATAAAATGTAATGTTCACTATTTCTGCTTCATCAGGGACCTTTACACTAAATGAATTTGTAACTCAGAATTTCTTTTACATATAAATATAGATAAATCTAAAAATTTAATTAAATATTCCTTTTTT